>NC_091191.1:1725865-1880865 GCF_040958095.1 Procambarus clarkii
GGATATGAGGCCAAGGCGCTGGGATGTGAGGAAGGGATGAAGGAAGGATGCCCAACACTTGCACCATCAGCGCCACCTTGTAAGATACAAGGACGTCGCCGCACCCCTGGAAACACAAACCGAAACTGTCTCTATTTTCCGCTTGTTACAACTTGTAATAAAGTTGTTACATCTTGGCTTAACGTGTTTATGACGTATTAGAAAGTTGTTACAACTTGCTATATTGGTTGTTATAACTGGTTAGGAGGTGTTAAAACTTGTTCGAACGTTGTGCCAACGTCGTAGTTTCGGTGTGTGTTTGGCGGGACCCACCTCTCCATAGGACAAACAGTTGGAGGAGAGGTAGCTGGTGAACCAGATCTCTCTAGCAGCGAGGCGGGGTCCAAGAGCCGAGACTCATTCCCGGCGAGGCAAACAAGTACACATGCTCTAGAAAACCACACAAATTAGTTAGAGATATGTTACTTCCCAAGTGCGCGCCTTGCCCAGTCTTGCATTAATAATATTCGTTAACATTACATTAATTCATGGGTGTGTAAGATTAATGAGGGGGGGGGGGAGTTGGTGAGTTGTTGTGATCAAAGGCAAGGTGTTGTGTACCTGTGAGGGGAGGCAGTGTACTGGCAACAACAGCTCCCTTGGTCTGGCCTGCTCTCTCACCTCTCAACGCCAAACAACTTCGGCTCATTGGTTGTGTTGTGCTGTTGAGGAGGCTGGTCCCTGGGCGTGGGTGCTTGTCCCTGGGCGAGGGACCTGGTCACTATGTGTGGGTGCTGGTCCCTGGGCGTGGCTGCTGGTCCCTGGGTGAGGTAACTGGTCCCTGGGCGTGGGTGCTGGTCTCTGGGTGAGGGAGCTGGTCCCTGGGTGTGGGTGCTGGTCCCTGGGCGTGGGTGTTGGTCCCTGGGTGAGGGTGCTGGTCCCTGGGTGTGGGTGTTGGTCCCTGGGCGTGGGTGTTGGTCCCTGGGCGTGGGTGTTGGTCCCTGGGCGTGGGTGTTGGTCCCTGGGTGAGGGAGCTGGTCCCTGGGTGTGGGTGCTGGTCCCTGGGCGTGGTTGTTGGTCCCTGGGTGAGGGAGCTGGTCCCTGGGTGAGGAGCTGGTCCTTGGGTGAGGACCTGGTCCCTGGATGAGGGAGCTGGTCCCTGGGTGAGGAGGCTGGTCCCTGGGTGAGGGTGTTGGTCCCTGGGTGAGGGTGCTGGTCCCTGGGTGTAGGTGTGGGTCCCTGGGCGTGGGTGTTGGTCCCTGGGCGTGGGTGTTGGTCCCTGGGCGTGGGCGTTGGTCCCTGGGCGTGGGTGTTGGTCCCTGGGTGATGGAGCTGGTCCCTGGGTGTGGGTGTTGATCCCTAGGCGTGGTTGCTGGTCCCTGGGTGAGGGTGCTGGTCCCTGGGTGAGGACCTGGTCCCTGGGCGTGGGTGCTGGTCCCTGGGCGTGGGTGCTGGTCCCTGGGAGAGGAGCTGGTCCCTGGGTGAGGGAGCTGGTCTCTGGGTGAGGGAGCTGGTCCCTGGGTGAGGAGGCTGGTCCCTGGGTGAGGGAGCTGGTCCCTGGGTGAGGAAGCTGGTCCCTGTTTGAGGAGGCTGGTCCCTGGGTGAGGAGCTGGTCCCTGGGTGAGGGAGCTGGTCCCTGTTTGAGGAGGCTGGTCCCTGGGTGAGGAGCTGGTCCCTGGGTGAGGAGGCTGGTCCCTGGGTTTAGGGAGCTGGTCCCTGGGTAAAAAGGCTGGTCCCTGGGTGAGGGAGCTGGTCCCTGGGTGAGGAGGCTGGCCCCTAGGTGAGGGAGCTGGTCCCTGGGTGAGGAGCTGATCCCTGGGTGAGGGAGCTGGTCCCTGTTTGAGGAGGCTGGTCCCTGGGTGAGGGAGCTGGTCCCTGGGTGAGGAGCTGATCCCTGGGTGAGGAGGCTGGTCCCTGGGTGAGGGAGCTGGTCCCTGGGAGAGGAGCTGGTCCCTGGATGAGGGAGCTGGTCCCTGGGTGATGAGGCTGGTCCCTGGGCGTGGGAGCTGGTCCCTGGGTGAGGGAGCTGGTCCCTGGGTGAGGAGGCTGGTCCCTGGGTGAGGGTGTTGGTCCCTGGGTGAGGGTGTTGGTCCCTGGGTGAGGGAGCTGGTCCCTGGGTGAGGCGGCTGGTCCCTGGGTGAGAGAGCTGGTCCCTGGGTGAGGAGGCTGGTCCCTGGGTGAGGGAGCTGGTCCCTGGGTGAGGAGGCTGGTCCCTGGGTGAGGGAGCTGGTCCCTGGGTGAGGAAGCTGGTCCCTGGGTGAGGAGGCTGGTCCCTGGGTGAGGAGGCTGGTCCCTGGGTGAGGAGCTGGTCCCTGGGTGAGGAGGCTGGTCCCTGGGTGAGGGAGCTGGTCCCTGGGTGAGGAGGCTGGTCCCTGGGTGAGGGAGCTGGTCCATGGGTGAGGAGCTGGTCCCTGGGTGAGGGAACTGGTCCGTGGGTGAGGAGGCTGGTCCCTGGGTGAGGGAGCTGGTCCCTTGGTGAGGGAGCTGGTCCCTGGGTGAGCAGCTGGTCCCTGGGTGAGGAGGCTGGTCCCTGGGTGAGGAGGCTGGTCCCTGGGTGAGGAGGCTGGTCCCTGGGTGAGGAGGCTGGTCCCTGGGTGAGGAGCTGGTCCCTGGGTGAGGGAACTGGTCCGTGGGTGAGGAGGCTGGTCCCTGGGTGAGGGAGCTGGTCCGTGGGTGAGGAGCTGGTCCCTGGGTGAGGGAGCTGGTCCCTGGGTGAGGGAGCTGGTCCCTGGGTGAGGGAGCTGGTCCCTGGGTGAGGGTGCTGGTCCCTGGGTGAGGGTGCTGGTCCCTGGGTGATGGAGCTGGTCCCTGGGTGAGGGAGCTGGTCCCTGGGCGTGGGTGCTGGTCCCTGGGTGAGGAGGCTGGTCCCTGGGTGAGGGTGTTGATCCCTGGGTGAGGGAGCTGGTCCCTGGGTGAGGGAGCTGGTCCCTGGGTGAGGGAGCTGGTCCCAGTGTGAGGGAACTGGTCCCTGGGTGAGGGAGCTGATCCCTGGGTAAGGGAGCTGGTCCTTGGGTGAGGAGGCTGGTCCCTGGGTGAGGGAGCTGGTCCCTGGGTGAGGAGGCTGGTCCCTGGGTGAGGGTGTTGGTCCCTGGGTGAGGGTGTTGGTCCCTGGGTGAGGGAGCTGGTCCCTGGGTAAGGTGGTTGCTCCCTGGGTGAGGAGGCTGGTCCCTGGGTGAGGAGGCTGGTCCCTGGGTGAGGGAGCTGGTCCCTGGGTGAGGAGGCTGGTCCCTGGGTGAGGAGGCTAGTCCCTGGGTGAGGAGGCTGGTCCCTGGGTGAGGAGGCTGGTCCCTGGGTGAGGAGGCTGGTCCCTGGGTGAGGAGGCTGGTCCCTGGGTGAGGAGCTGGTCCCTGGGTGAGGGAACTGGTCCGTGGGTGAGGAGGCTGGTCCGTGGGTGAGGGAGCTGATCCCTGGGTGAGGGAGCTAGTCCCTGGGTGAGGGTGTTGGTCCCTGGGTGAGGAGGCTGGTCCCTGGGTGAGGGAGCTGGTCCCTGGGTGAGGAGACTGGTCCCTGGGTGAGGAGGCTGGTCCCTGGGTGTGAGAGCTGGTCCCTGGGTGAGGAGGCTGGTCCCTTGGTGAGGAGGCTCGTTCCTGGGTGAGGGTGATGGTCCCTGGGTGAGGAGGCTGGTCCCTGGGTGAAAGTGATGGTCCCTGGGTGAGGGTGCTGGTCCTTGGGTGAGGGTGCTGGTCCCTGAGTGAGGGAGCTGGTCCCTGGGTGAGGGTGCTGGTCCCTGGGTGAGGGAGCTGGTCCCTGGGCGTGGGTGCTGGTCCCTGGGTGAGGAAGCTGGTCCCTGGGTGAGGGTGCTGGTCCCTGGGCGTGGGTGTTGGTCCCTGGGTGAGGGTGCTGGTTCCTGGGTGTGGGTGTTGGTCCCTGGGCGTGGGTGTTGGTCCCTGGGTGAGGGAGCTGGTCCCTGGGTGTGGGTGCTGGTCCCTGGGCGTGGTTGTTGGTCCCTGGGTGAGGGAGCTGGTCCCTGGGTGAGGAGCTGGTCCCTGGGTGAGGACCTGGTCCCTGGATGAAAGAGCTGGTCCCTGGGTGAGGAGGCTGGTCCCTGGGTGAGGGTGTTGGTCCCTGGGTGAGGGTGCTGGTCCCTGGGTGTAGGTGTGGGTCCCTGGGCGTGGGTGTTGGTCCCTGGGCGTGGGTGTTGATCCCTGGGCGTGGGCGTTGGTCCCTGGGCGTGGGTGTTGGTCCCTGGGTGATGGAGCTGGTCCCTGGGTGTGGGTGTTGATCCCTAGGCGTGGTTGCTGGTCCCTGGGTGAGGGTGCTGGTCCCTGGGTGAGGACCTGGTCCCTGGGCGTGGGTGCTGGTCCCTGGGCGTGGGTGCTGGTCCCTGGGAGAGGAGCTGGTCCCTGGGTGAGGGAGCTGGTCTCTGGGTGAGGGAGCTGGTCCCTGGGTGAGGAGGCTGGTCCCTGGGTGAGGGAGCTGGTCCCTGGGTGAGGAAGCTGGTCCCTGTTTGAGGAGGCTGGTCCCTGGGTGAGGAGCTGGTCCCTGGGTGAGGGAGCTGGTCCCTGTTTGAGGAGGCTGGTCCCTGGGTGAGGAGCTGGTCCCTGGGTGAGGAGGCTGGTCCCTGGGTGAGGGAGCTGGTCCCTGGGTAAAAAGGCTGGTCCCTGGGTGAGGGAGCTGGTCCCTGGGTGAGGAGGCTGGCTCCTAGGTGAGGGAGCTGGTCCCTGGGTGAGGAGCTGATCCCTGGGTGAGGGAGCTGGTCCCTGTTTGAGGAGGCTGGTCCCTGGGTGAGGGAGCTGGTCCCTGGGTGAGGAGCTGATCCCTGGGTGAGGAGGCTGGTCCCTGGGTGAGGGAGCTGGTCCCTGGGAGAGGAGCTGGTCCCTGGATGAGGGAGCTGGTCCCTGGGTGATGAGGCTGGTCCCTGGGCGTGGGAGCTGGTCCCTGGGTGAGGGAGCTGGTCCCTGGGTGAGGAGGCTGGTCCCTGGGTGAGGGTGTTGGTCCCTGGGTGATGGTGTTGGTCCCTGGGTGAGGGAGCTGGTCCCTGGGTGAGGCGGCTGGTCCCTGGGTGAGAGAGCTGGTCCCTGGGTGAGGAGGCTGGTCCCTGGGTGAGGGAGCTGGTCCCTGGGTGAGGAGGCTGGTCCCTGGGTGAGGGAGCTGGTCCCTGGGTGAGGGAGCTGGTCCCTGGGTGAGGAGGCTGGTCCCTGGGTGAGGAGGCTGGTCCCTGGGTGAGGAGCTGGTCCCTGGGTGAGGAGGCTGGTCCCTGGGTGAGGGAGCTGGTCCCTGGGTGAGGAGGCTGGTCCCTGGGTGAGGGAGCTGGTCCATGGGTGAGGAGCTGGTCCCTGGGTGAGGGAACTGGTCCGTGGGTGAGGAGGCTGGTCCCTGGGTGAGGGAGCTGGTCCCTTGGTGAGGGAGCTGGTCTCTGGGTGAGCAGCTGGTCCCTGGGTGAGGAGGCTGGTCCCTGGGTGAGGAGGCTGGTCCCTGGGTGAGGAGGCTGGTCCCTGGGTGAGGAGGCTGGTCCCTGGGTGAGGAGCTGGTCCCTGGGTGAGGGAACTGGTCCGTGGGTGAGGAGGCTGGTCCCTGGGTGAGGGAGCTGGTCCGTGGGTGAGGAGCTGGTCCCTGGGTGAGGGAGCTGGTCCCTGGGTGAGGGAGCTGGTCCCTGGGTGAGGGAGCTGGTCCCTGGGTGAGGGTGCTGGTCCCTGGGTGAGGGTGCTGGTCCCTGGGTGAGGGAGCTGGTCCCTGGGTGAGGGAGCTGGTCCCTGGGCGTGGGTGCTGGTCCCTGGGTGAGGAGGCTGGTCCCTGGGTGAGGGTGTTGATCCCTGGGTGAGGGAGCTGGTCCCTGGGTGAGGGAGCTGGTCCCTGGGTGAGGGAGCTGGTCCCTGTGTGAGGGAACTGGTCCCTGGGTGAAGGAGCTGATCCCTGGGTGAGGGAGCTGGTCCTTGGGTGAGGAGGCTGGTCCCTGGGTGAGGGAGCTGGTCCCTGGGTGAGGAGGCTGGTCCCTGGGTGAGGGTGTTGGTCCCTGGGTGAGGGTGTTGGTCCCTGGGTGAGGGAGCTGGTCCCTGGGTAAGGTGGTTGCTCCCTGGGTGAGGAGGCTGGTCCCTGGGTGAGGAGGCTGGTCCCTGGGTGAGGGAGCTGGTCCCTGGGTGAGGAGGCTGGTCCCTGGGTGAGGAGGCTAGTCCCTGGGTGAGGAGGCTGGTCCCTGGGTGAGGAGGCTGGTCCCTGGGTGAGGAGGCTGGTCCCTGGGTGAGGAGGCTGGTCCCTGGGTGAGGAGCTGGTCCCTGGGTGAGGGAACTGGTCCGTGGGTGAGGAGGCTGGTCCCTGGGTGAGGGAGCTGATCCCTGGGTGAGGGAGCTAGTCCCTGGGTGAGGGTGTTGGTCCCTGGGTGAGGAGGCTGGTCCCTGGGTGAGGGAGCTGGTCCCTGGGTGAGGAGACTGGTCCCTGGGTGAGGAGGCTGGTCCCTGGGTGTGAGAGCTGGTCCCTGGGTGAGGAGGCTGGTCCCTTGGTGAGGAGGCTCGTTCCTGGGTGAGGGTGGTGGTCCCTGGGTGAGGAGGCTGGTCCCTGGGTGAAAGTGCTGGTCCCTGGGTGAGGGTGCTGGTCCCTGAGTGAGGGAGCTGGTCCCTGGGTGAGGGTGCTGGTCCCTGGGTGAGGGAGCTGGTCCCTGGGCGTGGGTGCTGGTCCCTGGGTGAGGGAGCTGGTCCCTGGGTGAGGGTGCTGGTCCCTGGGCGTGGGTGTTGGTCCCTGGGTGAGGGTGCTGGTTCCTGGGTGTGGATGTTGGTCCCTGGGCGTGGGTGTTGGTCCCTGGGCGTGGGTGTTGGTCCCTGGGTGAGGGAGCTGGTCCCTGGGTGTGGGTGCTGGTCCCTGGGCGTGGTTGTTGGTCCCTGGGTGAGGGAGCTGGTCCCTGGGTGAGGAGCTGGTCCCTGGGTGAGGACCTGGTCCCTGGATGAGGGAGCTGGTCCCTGGGTGAGGAGGCTGGTCCCTGGGTGAGGGTGTTGGTCCCTGGGTGAGGGTGCTGGTCCCTGGGTGTAGGTGTGGGTCCCTGGGCGTGGGTGTTGGTCCCTGGGCGTGGGTGTTGGTCCCTGGGCGTTGGTCCCTGGGCGTGGGTGTTGGTCCCTGGGTGAGGGAGCTGGTCCCTGGGTGTGGGTGTTGGTCCCTAGGCGTGGGTGCTGTTCCCTGGGTGAGGGTGCTGGTCCCTGGGTGAGGACCTGGTCCCTGGGCGTGGGTGCTGGTCCCTGGGCGTGGGTGCTGGTCCCTGAGAGAGGAGCTGGTCCCTGGGTGAGGGAGCTGTTCTCTGGGTGAGGGAGCTGGTCCCTGGGTGAGGAGGCTGGTCCCTGGGTGAGGGAGCTGGTCCCTGGGTGAGGAAGCTGGTCCCTGGGTGAGGAGGCTGGTTCCTGGGTGAGGAGCTGGTCCCTGGGTGAGAGAGCTGGTCCCTGTTTGAGGAGGCTGGTCCCTGGGTGAGGAGCTGGTCCCTGGGTGAGGAGGCTGGTCCCTGGGTGAGGGAGCTGGTACCTGGGTAAAAAGGCTGGTCCCTGGGTGAGGGAGCTGGTCCCTGGGTGAGGAGGCTGGTCCCTAGGTGAGGGAGCTGGTCCCTGGGTGAGGAGCTGATCCCTGGGTGAGGGAGCTGGTCCCTGTTTGAGGAGGCTGGTCCCTGGGTGAGGGAGCTGGTCCCTGGGTGAGGAGCTGGTCCCTGGGTGAGGGAACTGGTCCCTGGGTGAGGAGGCTGGTCCCTGGGTGAGGGAACTGGTCCCTGGGTGAGGAGCAGGTCCCTGGATGAGGGAGCTGGTCCCTGGGTGATGAGGCTGGTCCCTGGGCGTGGGAGCTGGTCCCTGGGTGAGGACCTTGTCCCTGGGTGAGGGAGCTGGTCCTTGGGTGAGGAGGCTGGTCCCTGGGTGAGGGTGTTGGTCCCTGGGTGAGTGTGTTGGTCCCTGGGTGAGGGAGCTGGTCCCTGGGTGAGGAGGCTGGTCCCTGGGTGAGGAGGCTTGTCCCTGGGTGATGAGGCTGGTCCCTGGGTGAGGGAGCTGGTCCCTGGGTGAGGAGGCTGGTCCGTGGGTCAGGGAGCTGGTCCCTGGGTGAGGGAGCTGGTCCCTGGGTGAGGGAGCTGGTCTTTGGGCGAGGGAACTGGTCCCTGGGTGAGGGAGCTGGTCCCTGGGCGAGGGAGCTGGTCCCTGGGCGAGGGAGCTGGTCCCTGGGTGAGGGAGCTGGTCCCTGGGTGAGGGAGCTGGTCTCTGGGTGAGAGGAGGTGGTCCTTGGGTGAGGGAGCTAGTCCCTGAGCGAGGGAGCTGGTCCCTGGGTGAGGGAGCTGGTCCCTGGGTGAGGGAGCTGGTCTGAGTAACTCATGCTGTACCTTCTGTTGTATGAAATTCCGCCACTCGGAATATAAACGTTCCAAGTAGCACAGGCTGTAGTGATCCCGTAGCTACACTGTACCTGCCCGTAGCTACACTGTACCTGCCCGTAGTTACACTGTACCTGCCCGTAGCTACACTGTACCTGCCCGTAGTTACACTGTACCTGCCCGTAGCTACACTGTACCTGCCCGTAGTTACACTGTACCTGCCCGTAGCTACACTGTACCTGCCCGTAGGTACACTGTACCTGCCCGTAGTTACACTGTAACCGTACAGCACGCTGTGAAGGGGTGACAAGTGCCTCTAATCATGAAACAAAACCCAAACGTTCATCTCAGGTTTTTCGCGTGCAAATGACAAGAGGCTGCAACCCGTTTTCCCAACTAATAGGTCGCATTTTGTACGTTATTATAACTAACGTTACAAATGGAACCTATGAACAGGAACGGCTGATAAATACCTACCGATTTTTATGGGCAAGGTAGGATTACTGGTTAGGTTAATCCCTTGGGTTTTAGACGTAGTGGCAAGTGATAAGCATATATGTGTACCTGAAAATAATATAATTGTGTGTGTCTCTTTGTGAAATATTTACTATAACATCAACGACCCTCAAAATTAGTGTAAGTGTAGCCTTTCTTTGTTAAAGCTCAGATAACGAGACATGAGAATTTGGTATAATGGATGTGATAATTATAATGGAAATTTCAAGAAATATTTACATTAAAGGTCCATAAATCGCTTTATCCTGAGAACATGTCATGTTCCCACGGTGGCGCGGACGGAGGATGTCCGTGGCGAGGGCGGCCATCATGGCGGCTCGCTCCACCATCAGGCTTTTCCTATTTCCTAAGATTAGTGTTAACCTAGAATACCTGTACTTATATAATATATATAGATATATATTACAGTAGGTTCATGATTCAGTTGTCTTTATCTTTCCGAAAACATTATTGTACAACTTTTCCACTTAAACTTTCATATAGACAAACAGTTTCCCAGTGGGCAAATTTGGGCAAATGATTCAAGATTCTTGGAGCATGTGTTGCTCACTTTGCTCATTGTCTATACAGTTCAGTGGCTTGTTAAAAAGGTCTATTTGTGCTGCTACGGATGTCACAATCGACCAAGAGGGCTTGTTGATTTTGTTGACCAATGCACATACTAGAAAATGAAGGGACGACGACGTTTCGGTCCGTCCTGGACAATGACATTCTCGAGTTGATTGTCCTCAACATACTTCAGCCACGTTATTGTGACTCATCGCTTGTTGATTTTGCGTATGTCCACACGTCCTCTCCTGTCTAACACTGACGCACGCTTTCTCTCTGGCCATACACCTTACTTTCAGATCTGATAAAATAATCATTCTCATAATTTCTGAAATTAGAGTGTCAGTAATTTATCTGACAGATATATTGAATAATGGTGTAAACAATAGAAACATTGATGCTCAAGTTTAATTAAATTATTATTAATATTATCTGTTATATCTGCCAATATCATTGGATGTATATACGAGATGGGTTTTTTCTCACTATGTAATGAATCATAAGTTGTCCAGTGCATTGTCTACTGTATGGATGATGATATCATTATTAATATTACACAGATACTAATCACACTAACGTGATGTATCAATGTGAAAATCCGTAGAAGCCGTGATGATGATGATTGGAACCCGTGTGGTGGGTAGTCCTGCGCACAGGCCCTAGACTGAAAAATCCTAGTCCGGCTTCAATGGAAGCCTCAGAAAACCCCTCGTGTGTTCAGTAGAAGTCTAGGTTGCAATTTTTTTTTTACTATGTCGTGGCCTGATTGTCTGGGGTGTGTATGCGTGGGACTACCCTCCGCATTGGTTCGAGTCCTCATCACGGCTCCTACGGATCTTATTATTATTATTATTGTCACGATAAAAAAACTGTAACTTGTGCTTTGCGCAGGATATTGAGTTGCTGTCATGATGCTCTTAATATGTTGCATGTATGACTTGGGTGCTTCACAAGTGTTGAGGTTGCTGACGGAACCTCTAGGTCTCTACAACTGGACCATAACCAAAATATGATTTAGGCGCTTGACTGGAAACTGAAAAGATTTAGCTAAGGACTAGTGAGATACAGCTGTGCAATAGGCTGTAAACTAGGGAGATTCAGCTGGGGGACCAGAATGAAAAATTTGAAATTTAGTTTTTGAAAATAGGGAAATTTACGTAATGACTAGCTTGGAAAATTCGGACTGGGGATGGGGGGGGGGGGGAAGTAGACAATGAAAATATGGAAAGGGAACTATCAGGGGTAAGCGCCAAGCCCTTGCAACTGTATAACACTGGGAAGGGGTCAGGATAAGGATTAGGGATGGGACGGGGGGGGGGGAAGGAATGGTGCCCAACCACTTGGACGGTCGAGGGATTCAACACCGACCTGCATGAAGCGAGACCGTCGCTTTATCATATTCTAATTATTTTAATAGAATATGATGTGACTGTACCGACTGGCTGAAAAAAAAGCTGTTGTGTGCCGGGAAGGACCTGACCCTGCGGGAGGACACCGGGAGCCAGATTCACGAAGCAGTTACTCAAGCACTTATGAACCTGTACATCTTTTCTCAATCTTTGACGGCTTTGCTTCCAATTATTAAACAGTTTACAAGCATGAAAACTTCCCAATCAACTGTTGTTATTGTTATAAACAGCCTCCTGGTGCTTTGGAGCTCATTAACTGTTTAATAATTGGAAACAAAGCCGCCAAAGATTGAGAAAAGATGTACAGGTTCGTAAGTGCTTTCGTGAATCTGGCCCCTGTACATCTTTTCTCAATCTTGGCGGCATTGTTTACAATTATTAAATAGTTAATGGGCTCAGAAGCACCAGGAGGCTGTTTATAACAATAACAACAGTTGATTGGGAAGTTTTCATGCTTGTAAACTGTTTAATAAATGTAACTAAAGCCGTCAAAGATTGAAGAAAGATGTACACGTTCGTAAGTACTTGCGTAACTGCTTCGTGAATGTGGCTCCAGGTGACATGATAACCGTTCTTGAGCTGAGACGAGGCTACGACGACCCACGTTAAGTGAGGACTGACAATGACTGGTTCACAGAGATAATAGCTTGTCTCAGATTATGCCCGGTGATGAGAAGAACTGATTAGTAAGGGTTATGGTGGCTGATTGGAAGAGAGACGAATTAAATGGGTAGTGAAGGTAACTCCTAATCATGTCAAGTTAAAGATCATTAGAGTTCATGGAGATAGACTAAAACGCTCTGCGTATTAGTGGCTTTAGGCATTGTCCTTATCTTCCCTAGCACTCCTTCCCTGTTATTGTATCTTGTGTATGTATTTTTATAATTCACTGTGTCAGGGGACAGAAAGCTAAAGTGTATTCATACACGTTAGGCTTTTATCGAGGTTTCAACAATCGATAACAAGCTATCTTATATTCGCAAATTGGTCAACATTGCGTAGTTTAATGGGTGGGAGCATGTAATAGTGAATTTGGTTTGAGTCGCTTTCGTCAAGGGTTGTCAGACTGGTGGAGCCAGATGTATGTATGGTTGACGAGGGTGTTGTGACTTGTGTATACGAGATGCGTCTCCTAGTAAGGAGACATTAAGGAGAGGAAACGCTGTCCTCTCCGTGGAGACTTTGTTTGTATCTTTAACGACACTCTTCCAACTACAGAAGTCAACGTGTACGTCACTCACTCTTGCAATGTACACCATGTAACATAAATATGCAAACACATGTGCGCACGCACAGGCCCTCCACCCCCCATCCCCCCCAAACACACACACACACACACACACACACACACACACACACACACACACACACACACACACACACACACACACACACACACACACACACGTAGGGTGTCATGGCCGAGTGGTCACCATCTACAATTCACAATTCAGGAACCCGGGTTAGATTCTCGGTAGACAGAAGCAAATGGGCAAAGTTTCTTTCACCTGATTCTCTCGTTCACCTACTACCTACCAGTAACTAGGTACTTGGGAGTTAGACAGACGCTACGGGCTATATCCTGGGGATGTGTGTAGAGGGGAAGAGACATATTTAAAGCAGATTTGAGAGAAAATTAGGTCGAGAGTCAGTATATTAAACAACAAACGGCTAGAAAGGCGGGGTCAAAGGGCTAACAGCGTGATCCTGTAGACAGAAATGGTAAACACAAAACTGGTTTTAGGAGAGACATGAGAGAGGTGATGAGTGGAGTGCCTCTAGGGGTCGGTATATATAGGGTGTGTAAGGACGACTTGCCTCAGACCAGAAAGCCTACTGCAGTGTTCCTCTGTTTTAGCTAGTGCAAATTACATTAAGAAATGAATGCGGTTTTGTACATCTGGGGCCAGATTCATAAAAGCACTTAGGAACGTGTACATCTTTCCTCAATCTTTGACGGCTTTCGTTACATTTATTAAACAGTTTACAAGCATGAAAACTTCCCATTCGACTGTTGTTATTGTTATAAACAGCCTCCTGGTGGTTCGGAGCTCATTAACTGCTTAATAATTGGAAACAAAGCCGCCAAAGATTGAGAAAAGATGTACAGGTTCGTAAGTGTTTGCGTAAGTGCTTTCGTGAATCTGACCCCTGGCATTGATGTAGCGGATAGTTAAACATCACGTGTAGTGATATTGACAGCGGTCGGTAAGGGAATATCCGTATTCTTTACACACTCAAATCACAATAGCGTGATGCATCAAATGAACAAATCCACAAGGGCGTGACGAGGATTCGAACCTGCGTCCGGGAGCATCCCAGACGCAGGTTCTGGGTCTGCAAGGGCCTCGTCACGGCCCTTGCGGATTTGTTCATCCGTCTCCTTGGTTCAGGGAAGTGTTGAGGCAGGCGGGGAGCGATGTGATGATGGCGCGCGGGGAGTATACCGTCATGACCCGGTAAACTTGTGCACCCTCACACACAACCTTACCACAATACTTGTTTATTGTGGTAAGTGCACCTGTCTCATCTTTCCCTACCCAACCCAGTCTGGCTTACCCAACCCATCCAAGCATACCCAACCTATCCTGCATTACCCATCCAATCCTGCCTTACCCTTCGTATCCTGCCTTACCCTTCGTATCCTGCCTTACCCAACCCATCCTGCCTTACCCTTCGTATCCTGCCTTACCTAATACATCCTGCCTTACCCAACCCATCCTGCCTTACCCTTCGTATCCTGCCTTACCCATCCCATCCTGCCTTACCCAACCCATCCTGCCTTACCCTTTGTATCCAGCCTTACCCATCCCATCCTGCCTTACCCTTCGTATCCTGCCTTACCCAACCCATCCTGCCTTACCTTTCGTATCCTGCCTTACCCTTTGTATCCTGCCTTACCCATCCCATCCTGCCTTACCCTTTGTATCCAGCCTTACCCATCCCATCCTGCCTTACCCTTTGTATCCAGCCTTACCCATCCCATCCTGCCTTACCCTTCGTATCCTGCCTTACCCAACCCATCCTGCATTACCCTTTGTATCCAGCCTTACCCAACCCATCCTGCCTTACCCTTCGTATTCTGCCTTACCCAACCCATCCTGCCTTACCCTTTGTATCCAGCCTTACCCATCCCATCCTGCCTTACCCTTTGTATCCAGCCTTACCTAACCCATCCTGCCTTACCCTTTGTATCCAGCCTTACCCATCCCATCCTGCCTTACCCATCCCATCCTGCCTTACCCATCCCATCCTGCCTATCACGGTAATATGCGGAGGAACACAGCTTTGATCAGACTCCGTATTGGTCAGGCGCGCCTAACTGACGGGCACTTGTATAGAGCGCCGCCCTGCGGCTCCTCCTTGTTGTCTGAACTGCTTTCACCCCACTGACAGCCGTACACCACTTGTTCAATGTCCAGGCTTTCACCCCACTGACAGCCGTACACCCCTTGTTCAGTGTCCAGGCTTTCACCCCACTGACAGCCGTACACCCCTTGTTCAGTGTCCAGACTTTCATCCCACTGACAGCCGTACACCCCTTGTTCAGTGTCCAGACTTTCATCCCACTGACAGCCGTACACCCCTTGTTCAGTGTCCAGACTTTCATCCCACTGACAGCCGTACACCCCTTGTTCAGTGTCCAGACTTTCATCCCACTGACAGCCGTACACCCCTTGTTCAATGTCCAGGCTTTCACCCCACTGACAGCCGTACACCCCTTGTTCAGTGTCCAGGCTTTCATCCCACTGACAGCCGTACACCCCTTGTTCAGTGTCCAGGCTTTCCAGATGATCGCAAGTCTTACTTTACACCTGCCTGCTTACTTTACTCCCGGCCTCGCCACCTGCGGGGCCAGGCCGGGAGTGCCACCTGCAGGGCCAGGCCGGGAGTGCCACCTGCGGGACAAGGCCGGGAGTGCCACCTGCGGGACAAGGCCGGGAGTGCCACCTGCGGCGCCAGGCCGGGAGTGCCACCTGTGGGACTAGGCCGGGAGTGCCACCTGTGGGGCCAGGCCGGGAGTGCCACCTGTGGGACTAGGCCGGGAGTGCCACCTGCGGGGCCAGGCCGGGAGTGCCACCTGTGGGACAAGGCCGGGAGTGCCACCTGCGGCGCCAGGCCGGGAGTGCCACCTGTGGGACTAGGCCGGGAGTGCCACCTGTGGGACTAGGCCGGGAGTGCCACCTGTGGGACTAGGCCGGGACTGCCACCTGTGGGACTAGGCCGGGAGTGCCACCTGTGGGACTAGGCCGGAAGTGCCACCTGTGGGACTAGGCCGGGAGTGCCACCTGTGGGACTAGGCCGGGAGTGCCACCTGTGGGACTAGGCCGGGAGTGCCACCTGCGGGACTAGGCCGGGACTGCCACCTGTGGGACTAGGCCGGGAGTGCCACCTGTGGGGCCAGGCCGGGAGTGCCACCTGCGGGGCCAGGCCGGGAGTGCCACCTGCGGGACTAGGCCGGGAGTGCCACCTGTGGGACTAGGCCGGGAGTGGCACCTGTGGGACTAGGCCGCGAGTGCCATCTGTGGGACTAGGCCGGGAGTGCCACCTGTGGGGCCAGGCCGGGAGTGCCACCTGTGGGACTAGGCCGCGAGTGCCATCTGTGGGACTAGGCCGGGAGTGCCACCTGTGGGACTAGGCCGGGAGTGCCACCTGTGGGACTAGGCCGGGAGTGGCACCTGTGGGACTAGGCCGCGAGTGCCATCTGTGGGACTAGGCCGGGAGTGCCACCTGCGGGGCCAGGCCGGGAGTGCCACCTGTGGGACTAGGTCGGGAGTGCCACCTGTGGGACTAGGCCGGGAGTGCCACCTGTGGGACTAGGTCGGGAGTGCCACCTGTGGGACTAGGCCGGGAGTGCCACCTGCGGGGCCAGGCCGGGAGTGCCACCTGTGGGACTAGGTCGGGAGTGCCACCTGTGGGACTAGGCCGGGAGTGCCACCTGTGGGACTAGGCCGGGAGTGGCACCTGTGGGACTAGGCCGGGAGTGCCACCTGCGGGACTAGGCCGGGAGTGCCACCTGTGGGACTAGGTCGGGAGTGCCACCTGTGGGACTAGGCCGGGAGTGGCACCTGTGGGACTAGGCCGCGAGTGCCACCTGCGAAACTAGGCCGGGAGTGCCACCTGTGGGACTAGGTCGGGAGTGCCACCTGTGGGACTAGGCCGGGAGTGGCACCTGTGGGACTAGGCCGCGAGTGCCACCTGCGGGACTAGGCCGGGAGTGCCACCTGTGGGACTAGGCCGGGAGTGCCACCTGTGGGACTAGGTCGGGAGTGCCACCTGCGGGGCCAGGCCGGGAGTGCCACCTGTGGGACTAGGTCGGGAGTGCCACCTGTGGGACTAGGCCGGGAGTGCCACCTGTGGGACTAGGCTGGGAGTGCCACCTGTGGGACTAGGCCGGGAGTGCCATCTGTGGGACTAGGCCGGGAGTGCCACCTGTAGACGAGCTGGCAGACACCTGTTGGTTGATGAGGCAAGACTTACCTCGGGTGGTGGCAGCAGCAGGCGGCGTGATGTGGTCAGAGATGGTGGTAGTGTGAGGTGGTGGAGGTGCGGCGTGGTGGCAGGAGCTGGTGCAGGAGGCGGCAGGGTGGTGAGCGGGCAGAGTGAGGGCGGCGTGTGAAAGCCTGGCCGGTGAGCACCGCCATAAGACCTCAGGCCACAGGGGGCGGGGCCTGCCGCTTCCCCTCACCCCGCCCACACCGCTGACGTCACTGTGCAACACCCAGTGTTCACTCCTTCAAGAGTGTGTGGAGAGGAAGTGAGCAGCGGCCATCTTGACCTCTCTTGACCAGCCGCCGTCTTGGTCACACTCCCTGCACCCCCCCCCCCACCCCTCACTCACCCTCCCTTCTTTCCCACTCCAAGCACCAGAGAAATTATATATGCTCTTATACTATATGCAATATAATATATATGGATGCATATATATACTGCTACCTGGAAGAACTTCACCTGCTCGAGCAAGCCCGTGAGCTCCGGCCTGTAGAGAGGTTACCTCCCTGGGAGGATGACTCAGGCAGGATTATCATCAATGAGATGACAATGAAAAAAAACAACATAATACCACAAGAAATGAGACACAAGTATCTTGAGGAAATTTATAAAGCTGGGAATGAATTAGACCAAATATACACTGATGGGTCATCTAATCCTGTCAATGTTATATATGTAAGTCAATGTTATATCTGTAAGTCAATGTTATATCTGTAAGTCAATGTTATATCTGTAAGTCAATGTTATATCTGTAAGAATAGATTTCATTCGGCTTGTACAGGAGTAACACCAAGGCACTGAGAGCTGGCCATTTGCTCTGGGTGTGTAAGAATGACCTGCCAGCTTGGAATATCCTAAAAAACCTTCTAGATAACATGACGCATGAACGGAAAACATCGTTCATCGAAAGCCTACCAGCCATCCAGAAGGAGTGGGAAAGGAACAACAATAATTATAATATACCAGGGGCAGAGGCTATAGTCAGGGATGAAACTGAGGCTGAAACTCAGGAAGTTGTAAACTCTGACTCAGTAGGCCCGGATGTAGATGACAGTAAACTAGAAAGTGTAACAGACAGCACTGACAGCTCGATAGGTACAGACACTACGACGGTTCCCGATAGAGCGAGTCAGAACAGGACAGACTTATGCAAATTTTATACAAAAGGCGTATGCAGACAGATATGCTGGTAATAAGAAAGGATTAGAATGCAGTTACCAACATCCCAAAAAATGTTTAAATATGCTTAGGAAAGGTGAGTGTCGATTTGGATCAATATGTAGGTTTTTCCATCCTGACATGTGCCAAACCTCACTGGAGGACAGAAAATGCTATGACCTCAGCTGCCCATACTTTCACGTGAAAGGCACGGAACGGAACGCTACATAAAGAGCGGCAAGCAGGATAATGAATTTGGAGGAAACTCGATAAATTTTTTATACCAAACCGAAAGAAAATTCAAAAGGAGGAGCATGGAGAATGTATGGAACTGGATGCCAGACCCACTTGCATTCCAGAATTACAGATACAATTACACACCGAAAGGGAACTACAACTACGACAGACAACTGCCCTACAACAATCAGTACTGGTCAGAACAAACTCATTATGTCCCCGCATAATGGGCTTGCCGAAAAAGTCTCCCAGTCAAACCATCCCTAATAGAGTAACCTCATTCATCTTGGCCAACATACAAGGACTGAAAACAAGAACAAACAACAAAGTACAGTTCATAAATGGCCTCCTCACGGAGTCAAATACAGTATTTGGAGCTTTCACAGAAACCCATGCAGGGGAATTCTTAGACAGTGAGATCTGGATTCCAGGATATAACCTATACAGGTGTGATAGGAAAATTAGGTCACATGGAGGAGTGGGTCTGTATATTAGGGAAGACCTTGTATGCTCGGAGCTCCTTAACGTTACAAATGAGGTGGTAGAGGTACTGGGACTAAAAATAGAGAAAATAAATTTAGTGATTATTCAAATATACAAACCGCCAGATGCAACGGCCGAGGAATTCACAGAACAGATAAACAAAATAGAGAATAGCCTTGATAATTTGGAGAACCCGATACCTGATATTATCTTCCTAGGTGACTTCAACTTGCCTAGTCTCAGGTGGAAAATAGCAAACAATAATATTATACCAGGAAATCTATCGGGACCTAACCAACCACAGATTAGAGAACTACTTAGATTCTGTGACAAATTTTCACTCAACCAGCAGATATCGGAGCCAACGAGAAATTAAAATATTCTAGATCTAGTCGTGAAGACATTAGTCTAGTCCAATGAAGACATTATCAGAGACATTACGATATCAGATGCCACATACTCAGATCACAGGCTCATTGAAGTGCAAACGACCATCAATACTCAGAATAGACCTAAAACGTTGATAAAGCGAGAGGGGCTATTCGGTAAATTCAATTTTAATAATAAAAGGATAGACTGGGAGATAATAAACAGGGAACTTACAAACATTCCATGGGAAACTGTTCTATGTAATAAAAGTCCTACAGAAGGAATAGAAAAACTGACTTCGGAAGCGTATCAAGTCTGTCTGAAACATGTTCCTTTGAGGAAAGCCAGAAAGAGATCCAACGTAGAAAGAGAACGCAGACGACACTATAAACAAAGGAAAAAATAACAGAACTGCTTATGCAGACACGAATTTCCCGTCAAAGAAGGAATAATTTAAATAGGGAGATTGAAGAAATCGAGCGGAAATTGAAACACTCATATCAAACTGAAGAAAGGCAGTTAGAACAGAAAGCAATTCAGGAAATAAAGAAAAATCCAAAATACTTCTTCACATATGCGAAATCAAAAGCAAAAACCACTGCCAGTATTGGACCTATTCGTACAAGTGAAGGTTCATACACGGAGGATGACAAAGAAATTAGTGAAATCCTAAAAAAGCAGTATGAGGACATGTTTAGCACTCCAATAAACAACATGAAAGTGGAAGATCCAGACAATTTCTTTATGCGGGATATTCAAACCCCTGTAAATATAACTGATATCAACACGAGCGCACTAAACTTTGAAAGAGAAATTGAAAACATGCCCATGCACTCGGCCCCAGGTCCAGATTCATGGAATTCAATATTTATAAAGAAATGCAAAGTGCCGGTAGCACAGGCACTCAGTATAGTGTGGAGGAAGAGCTTGGACACGGGGGAGATACCAGATGCACTTAAAGTAGCAGACATAGCCCCTCTACACAAGGGAGGGAGCAAAGCATTGGCAAAGAATTATAGACCGGTTGCACTAACATCGCACATAATAAAAGTATTTGAGAGAGTGATTAGGAGTCAGGTCACCAATTTCATGGAGACCAATGACCTTCACAACCCAGGCCAACATGGATTTCGAGCGGGAAGATCGTGCCTCTCACAGCTACTTGATCACTACGACAAAGTCACTGAGGCATTAGAAGAAAAACAGAATGCTGATGTGATATACACGGACTTCGCAAAGGCTTTCGATAAATGTGACCATGGCGTGATAAGCACACAAAATGAAGTCAATGGGAATAACCGGTAAAGTAGGACGCTGGATACTCAGTTTTCTGTCAAACAGGACTCAGCGAGTAACGGTCAACCATATAAAATCTAGTCCGAGCGCAGTTAAAAGCTCTGTACCGCAGGGTACAGTCCTTGCGCTGCTGCTGTTCCTTATTCTCATATCAGATATCGACAAAAATACAAATCATCCTTTGCAGATGACACAAAAATCAGTATGAAAATTACCTCGGCTGAAGACATTGAAAAACTTCAAGCTCATATTAATAAAGTTTTCGACTGGGCATCAGAAAATATCATGATGTTCAACAGTGATAAATTCCAGGTACTCAGGTACGGTAAAAATGAGGACCTTAAACATAATACAGGGTACAAAACACAATCAAATGTGCCCATAGTAGGAAAACAGCATGTAAAGGATTTGGGAATAATGATGTCTGACGACCTAACGTTTAGGGAGCATAACCAAGCAAATATTGCGTCAGCCAGAAAAATGATAGGATGGATTACGAGAACTTTCAAATCCAGGGATCCCATCACAATGGTTGTACTCTTCAAGTCACTTGTGTTGTCCCGTCTCAAGTACTGTTCAGTACTCACTTCCCCCTTCAGAGCAGGAAAGATTGCTGAAATAGAGGGAATACAGAGAACATATACGGTACGCATAGACGCGATAAAGCACCTAAATTATTGGGATGGTCTCAAAGACCTCCAAATGTACTCACTAGAAAGAAGACGAGAGAGATATCAAATAATATACACCTGGAAGATACTGGAGGGCCAAGTACCAAATCTACACAGTAAAATAACAACGTACTGGAGTGAACGATATGGAAGAAAATGCTGAATAGAACCAGTGAAGAGCAGAGGTGCCATAGGCACAACCAGAGAACACTGTATAAACATCAGAGGTCCACGGTTGTTCAACACCCTCCCAGCGAGCATAAGAAATATTGCCGGAACAACCGTGGACATCTTCAAGAGGAAACTAGATTTATTCCTTCAAGGAGTGCCGGACCAACCAGGCTGTGGTGGGTATGCGGGCCGCTCCAAGCAACAGCCTAGTGGACCAAACTCTCACAAGTCAAGCCTGGCCTCGGGCCGGGCTTGGGGAGCAGAAGAACTCCCAGAACCCCATCAACCAGGTATCAATGCCAGAGCTGGTGCAGCATACACTGTAATTAGGAATACAGTAATGCCTATCAACGCGGAAATGAAGAAAGAGTACTTATTGAGAACTATGCCTCTTCAACGCAAGCAGAGCTAACTGCCATTGTTATGGCGTTAAGGTTCCTTCAACGGAACACTAGCAGTGCAGTGATCTGCACTGATTCAAAAGCAGCGCTACAAAGCTTTAGTAAAACTCGGACAGAAAACCTTGCGATAGTCGCTGAAATAAAGAGCTGTGAGGGTACTAACCAATCAGGGAAGAGTCATCAAGTTCCTGTGGATCCCCTCTCATGTTGGAATCTGTAGAAATGAACGAGCAGATGTGCTGGCTGCTAAAGGCGCTCAAGGAGACCATATTGAATACTTTATACCCAAGACAAATTAGAGGAACATCACCGTGACAATGTAACTGAGGAAAGGAGGGCAAATCACAAGTCAGTGAATCTGTACGCTGGTTCAGTGTTGTTGCAGCTGGCAATCCCAATCATTATAGGAGGTGCCCGCGGGAGAGAATCAGTAAAAGCAAGAATCTGTCTTGGATACAAATATCCATGGAAATTAGGAATGGAAACAACAGTTGAGCAGCGGAGTTGTCGAATCTGTGGTGAGAGTGACGGACACCGCCTTGACCACTGCCTGAGAATGTATGAATACCTAAGAGTCATTAGGGATATGTGTAGAATAATAAACTCCACATTGTTTGAGTTAGGAAGTTACCATTCGTCAAACATTGATCTTGTTTTTAAAAGATTCTCTCATTTTGCACCAGAAAGATAACGTAAGATTTTAAGGGTTGACAAATGTTAATCTTCTTGTTTGAGAAGCTGTTCACTTGAAACAGTTAAGCAAGTCTCAGCTGTGTCTGAGTACATGCTGCTATGGCGGTGTGTCCTCTCACAGGATGAGTGGCGCTGCCCAATAAACTCGGCCCTCGGGACAAAATTAAATTAACAATCACCTTCTGTGGTTGAAAACAAGAAAATGTATATATGCTGGTTAGCATTGTAAATGTCTGACCACGTTTGTGGTAGAAAATAATAATAATAACAAAAAAAACACCCCTCACCCATCACCCCCGCCCCCCTCACCCTCGCCCCCTCACCCATCACCCCCACCCCCTCACCCATCACCCCCACCCCCTCACCCATCACCCTCACCCCCGCACCCATCACCCCCACCCCCTCACCCATCACCCCCGCCCCCCTCACCCTCGCCCCCTCATCCATCACCCCCACCCCCTCACCCATCACCCCCTCACCCATCACCCCCACCCCCACCCCCTCACCCCTACCCCTGACAATCCGTCCCCTACCAGTGACCTGGCAGTGGGCGGCTCAACCGCCACATAATGACGACACACTACCCCCGAGCCTCATCGGCACCTCTCCTGGGACCAAGCCTTCTTCGTGTGGCCTCTCCCCTCCCCTCCCCCATGGGTCTTCCCGCCGAGGGCCCCCCTGAGGGCCTCCCTGACCCCCCCCCTGCCCCACCTCTCTATAACCATACTCTTCTCCACCCACGCCATCACCTGACCTGGCACCCTCCACGCCCACACGCCCATCAGAACGCCAAGCATAGCGTGGTTGTACACGGGCGGGCGTGGAGGGCAAGGCCTGGTCATCGCTGGGTCATGTTGGTCTCCGTCACCCTCAAGAGGTCAGTACTGCGAGCCGTCCGCCACCACTATGGTTCAGTCTTGTATAATTCAAGTTCAAGTATGATTATTGAGACAAGAAAGAAATACATCTCAAAGGGATAGAGTAGCTTAGGCTATTTCTACCCCCAAAGTCTTGTATATGACGTTTGACCAAGTAGTGGTAAGACACTCGCCTGGCGTTCCGCGAGCGCTATGTCATGGGTTCGTATCCTGGCCGGGGAGGATTTACTGGGCGCAAATCCTTAACTGTAGCCTCTGTTTAACGCAACAGTAAAATGAGTACTTGGTTGTAACAACGATTCTTCGCGGCGGGGATCGTATTCCAGGGACCTTCCCGAAACGCTACGCGTACTAGTGGCTGTACAAGAATGTAACAACTCTTGTATATATCTCAAAAAAAGGTGAGCATCACCAGCCTCACCAGTGCTGCTTCCCAATCTCCTAAATCAAGGTCAAAGTCAAAATTTTTCATAATATTCCCTCTCATTATCCCCCAAGACTCCGTCGTGGAAATTCCCTATAATAAAATTTTGCAAAGCTCCGGCTTATAAAGCAAAGGCTTTTAACCCGCCCAATATATTAAACTAGATTTTTATCAAACATTTTAATAAACAGTTGTAATCCAGTGCCGTTTTAAAGATGGTTTCTGATCTGGCCGCCGAGCTCAGCTCTCGGTCATTTAGAACTAGCAAATGACTGAAGGGTCCTACACCCCCCTTCCCCCTTTACACAGGTTCCTGCTAGCTTGATTGCTATTCATACACTATTTCCTATGCTGTTTTATATATCAAATATACTATTTGATTAATTTTAATGTGTCTTTGTTGTTGATTTTCAATGTTCAACGTTATCTAATATATGAATTTATACACTGCTATAGTTATACAAGTTCGTGCATGGTGCTATTCACCTGGCCTGTAGGGGTCTCGAACCGCGGCCCTGGCGTGTGTGGGGCCCAAGCTCTGTCCACTGGGCTATCTTTTTTTTTCAGGGATATTTCTGCGCGGGCCCTAAGCCTCTGGCTGGCCCACTAAGTGTCTGTTTCTGTTTTACTTGGGCGCAGTATGAGTATTTATGACTCGTATGGTCGTTTCAGTAAGAGTTTGTCTCACTGGGCTATCAGTAGTCTTAATAAGGAAAGCTTATTGCTACGGGCGTGTAGATGAAAGTTTGATGAACAGAAGTATTTTTTTTTGTTTTAGATGTAGAAGTGCCACAAAGTCTTCCCGGCTTGTTGCCTTATTTTGGTAATTTCTTAGACGTATAAAGTTCAGCTGTGAGCCAGTACCGTGTTGACGCTCAATCCAGACAGTACGCATGACAGCCAGACGGAAGTGTAATGTATTGGTACTCAACGTGACCCCATAGAGGGCGGGAGGTGTGTTGTCCCCGCCAGTACTGTAGGGAGGGAGGGAGGGAGGGATAGGGAGGCGGGGGGGTAGAAGAGAGCAACGGAAAGGCTCGTAAATAATCCAATTAAACGGATGAGTCACGAGGTTATTCGACATTTTGTTTGAGGTTAGGTTGACTCTGCAAGATATAAAATTGTAAAGCCTTATATTGGACGCCTGTTGCCTCCGCCTCCTTCCTCCCTCCCCCCCCTCACTTCCCTACTCCCCCCCTCCCCTTCCCCTTTCCATCCACTTCTCCGTAGCCAGTGTCTCCCCCCCACAACACCCAGACGTCCCCCACACCTCCAATCAGAAATCTCCAATTTGTAAAATGCATAGATAATTTCCATAAAAGTTTCTAGCTACTGAAGTCAAAATGACTAAAGGTACCATTTTTATCGCAGCTTGTTACTTAACATGACCGACATGATGAAACCCACCAGTTAGTTTAGGTCATTTATTATGCACCCCATACCCATCTTGTGGGCGGTAGTGGAAAGGGTTACAGAGGCACATAATGGGCTCAGGGACTGAACTACAGTACATGTAGCTAAGCAAGTTACAATCTTGATGAGCTAGTTACAAAATTCAGTATAAGTCGTCACATCAACAATGGGTTCGAGATCGACCACAAGTACAGTTTCTAAATTAAGCAACTGACATATGTGGAGAGCTAGTGTCACCATTGATATGTTTGTCCTGCACACCGCCCCCCATCCAGTGGGCAACGGTGAATAGGTTACAATCACTTAGTTACTACCTACAGTTAGCACCACCAGAAGAGACACTTAGTTACTACCTACAGTTAGCACCACCAGAAGAGACACTTAGTTACTACCTACAGTTAGCACCACCAGAAGAGACACTTAGTTACTACCTACAGTTAGCACCACCAGAAGAGACACCTGCCCATTTTCTCGGAGATCCGAATGCAAAACCTTGTAAAGAAGTGTGGATCCATATCCTCTAAAGTGTTCAGTATTTTAAAGGTTTTTATGATCCGCCGCGTAATGTCTGATTTGGAGTGTTTTAATGTATTTATATATACAAGAGTTATTACATTCTTGTGAAGCTACTAGTAGGCATAGTGTTTCGGGCAGGTCCTTAATCCTAATTTTCTCCGGAATACCACCCGCCAAATCGTTTAACAACCAGGTACCCATTCACTGCTGGGTGAACAGAGGCTACAGTTATGGATTGGCACCTAGTCAATCCTCCCCGGCCAGGATACGACCTCGGTGCAAAGTGCTCGCGAAGCGCCGGGTGAATGCCTTCATTTTGACCACTGCGCCACGGGGACTGTAGTGTTTTTTTTTTTTATTAATACATGAGGTACATCTGCATTAGTGCAGCTACCCTAGACTATATGAAGTGGAGTACAGTGTATCAAAAAAGCTAACTAGGTGATGCTAAAAAATCCCCATCACACAGGATGGTTAGTCATACAGAGGCATGTGATGTGGGAACCGACCTGTGAGATTTATATTTATTTAATTTATATGAATTTATATTTACGTTAATTTATATACTTCGATAGCAATTTGTATAATGATAAGTGGACTGTATTTCTGCAATAATCTCTTAATCTCACAAATCGATCCTCTACACATTAGGGGGGGTTATTAAATTGATATATATGCAGCCAATCAAACTACAGTAACTACATACATTGAAGAGGTTCCTTATCTTATAGTACAGCAGGTTAGTCCACCAGGTATAACTAGGGTGTAGACACCAAATTATCCTCTTTGAGGTAGCTTCCATATCACCCAGTAACTGGTGCACAAATCTTGCTTCCTCGTCTTGACCTGTCAAAAGTGCGCTAGCTGTGAAGCCAGAATCCTATATATGACAAGTATTTCAGAGAAAACTGTACATGGAACATGAAGACCTGGCTTAATTACCTTTAGTTTGAGACTTCCACGTGCTCTAACCGGATCACCCTATATAATGACATTAATGGCCATAAATGAAGATACATGGGTTTCGGAAAGAACACTTAACTTGAATTTGTTGACAGCGTGTTGAAAATGGTACACCTTTGGGTTCCATAACACTACGTCCAAGTAAATTTAACAGGAGCCGAATTTGCTCCCGTGTGAGCCTCTGGTCTCGTATAAAACAATGGCTGCATCTAACACTCCATTCTATTGACGTCTGGCCGACATTGTCCAGAATGATAGGAGCCAAATTTGCTCCACACGTCTCGGAGGTGACACAACAATGGCTCCCTCCTTCCCCACTCTGACGCCTGGCTTACATTGTCCACATTTCAGAAAGTGATAGAAGGGTCACATTTACTCTACTTTAATATTGATAATTAAGTTAATTTATATAAGATGTTTTTATGATGGTAAAGTCCAAAGACTAATGTATTTAAGAATAATTCCCACCATAATAGGTGGAGAATATAATAGTATGTGGTGATGATATCCCGTTTTCTATAGACGGTAATTCCACTACAAGTTACGTTTTCTATGGGTAACTTGTTTATACAACACAGCTATTATCTGTATGATTATTAAATGGTGTCGGATTTTCCGACATGTGATAAGCAGTCTGCACTGGCAGACTCCAGAAGCATTTTGAGGATATCATCAACACAAAATTGAATAAGGTAGCAGTGGTAATACAAGTCCCCATCTCGCAGGATGGTTAGTCATACAGAACCATGTGTTTAATAGCCTGCACTGGCAAATTTTGGGTACACTGTGAGGATATCTTCAAGAATACGAGAGTGAATAAAGTAATTGCAAAGCTCCAGGTACCTCATGCCAACTGGTCGGAAAGGTCTAATAACTGGGCATTCAGTGATGTAGTGCGGGAGATCATGCCGTAGTTCCTGCTCACAGAGTTTGCAACTGGAGTGCTCAGGATTGGGAGATCCGTCACCTGCAGCCACCTGCCACAGGTAACGGTAACCCAACCTGATCCTTGCAACCACTGTGTCGCACAGTCTAGTGGACGTTTTGTGCTGCCCATAGATATAGGTTTCAGATCTGAACAGATCATAGCTTTTTATACTAGTACTTTCAGGTCGTTGGGAGTCAGTAAATTCTTTCCTATCAGAACTGAGTGTTTGGACCAATACAGTTTTGACAGCAGAGATGGGGATACCTAGATCTAATTCAACTTCATCTTTGTTACACGCTAATTTGGCTGCAATGTCTGTCTCATTATGATGGGTTATATTTATGTGTGAAGGTATCCATACAAAGGAGATTCGAGACCCTTTACTCTGTGCAGCAATTAGGTCATTTATAATCAACCCGTTCTCGCAAATTCGTAAAGTCAATATTGACTTATTAACTACGTGCATAGGTGATATACTAAACATAATAGATACCCCTAAAAAGATTCATAGAAAACACCGACCTTACCTAACCTTGTTAGTATCTTAAAATAAGCATCTTATTGCTTCGTAATTACAATTATTACTTAACCTATACCTATTATAGGTTAGGTAATAATTGTAATTACGAAGCAATAAGATGCTTATCTTAAAATACTAACAAGGTTAGGTAAGGTCGGTGTTTTCTATGAATCTTTTTAAGGGTATCTATTATGTTAAGTATGTCACCTATGCACATATTTAATAAGTCAATATTGACTTATTAAATTTGCGAGAACGGGTTGTTTATAATTGGGAGTATGAGGTTCTTGCTGTCGATCTTCCAAGAGAAGTTTTCGATTGCTTGAAGAGCAGACTTTGAATCACAATATATTATTCCTCCTCCAGTGTTTTTTAATGTACTGGTAGCTAAGTGTAATGCTGCTAGTTCTGCTTGTGTAGAGGTCAGCCATTTGTTTAACCTGACACTGACTGTCTTTGTGCAAATATTATTTCTATAACACCTATATGCTGCTGTAGTCCGTCCAGTGGAGGATTAGGCTGAGCCGTCGGTGTAGACACAGTGCTCGTGAGATCTTAAATTGTCGATGGAGGAAGCAATTGTTTCCAGTGTGACAGCTTTGAGAAGAGCAAGATTCTCATTATCTTTCTTGGTGACAGGTGTGTATGATACTTGAATGGTGGGGTACATATAGAGAGGAATATCAGAGACAGGTAGATTGCACTTAAAAGGAATGTTAAGTTTAATAAGATTGTAGGCATTGTTGCTCAGCCATTTATCATAAAAGGAGTGAGTTGGTATGTCGGCACCAGTCAATAGGGTGTTAACAGCACTAAATAATTTGTTTTTGAGCAATGCAGGAGATGTAGGGTCTCTCATGACTTTAAGGTAAAAGGTCGTGTTGACTTGCATGATTCTAGTATGTTTGGAAGCTTCAGTTCTTCCCTCATGTTGATGATTCTTGTGCATCTCGGGGCACCAAGAATTATGATCATGGTTTCATTCTGTACTACTTCAAGTTTGTCCAATACAGAGGCGGGGACGTTAATTAGGTGCATGGCTTGATAATCAACTAGAGACCTAAAAAATATCATATAGAATGATCTAGCATATTTAATATTGATACCAATATTCTTACCAGTAAGTGTTTTCAATGGTTTAAGTCTTTCTTTTAACCTACGGTGTAGATCGTTTACAGTGTCACTGTTAATACCAACTCCAAGGTATTTGTGCTGCCTACACGTTTCAATGTTCTGGTTGTTGACCTTGAAAGTTATAGGGACATGAGTTTTCTCTTGGGGATGGAGAACTCTGGATTTAGTTATAGAGATAACAAGATCACATTTCAATGCTTTTAGCAGCGAATGCATCAAGTAGAGCTTACTGTCTAGTTTGGGAATTTGCAACAATGCATATGTCATCGGCATAACAAATGACGGCTTCGTCAGGAAGTGTGGGAATATCAATTGTTAATTTGTGCATCAGAACATTGAACAGTGTAAGACTTAGCACTCCACCCTGGGGTGTACCCAACTCAAAGGGTGCACAAAGTTTACTTTTGACCCCCTTGAAAAGGACTGAGGCGGTTCTGTTACTCAGGTAACCCCTGAGCCATGACAAAAGTCTTCCCTTAACTCCAAAAGAGGCTAGTTGTTCTGAGATTATTTCTCTGTTTGCTGTATCAAAAGCAGTTTGGAGATCAATATATGCCGCCTGAGAGCTTGGTCCCTCTCTGATAAAATACTCAGCAAAGCAAGTTTGTGTGCTTCTTCCAGGAAGGAAACCATACAGGTTAGGGGCAAGGTGGGAGCCTAATCTGAAACATTAGTCTGTCGAGTATAATCCTCTCAAGAACTTTACACATGCACGACGTCAGAGAAATGGGTCTAAATTTTTGTGAATTAGGCTTGGGTATGGGTATTATGAGTCCCTGTGCCCAGCGGTTAGGTAAGACCGAATATTAAGGTAAGGCCTTTGATTTTGATTAAACAATTCTAGCAAAGGGCTATTTGGCAGCTCAGCAAGTACTCTCATGGTGTTGTATGTGATGCCATCCTCTCCAGGAGAGGTTGCCTTACCTTTCTTGAGTGCAGTTTTAATTTCAAAGGGGGTTATGCCATAGTTATCATCTGTAGTCTTGTTGCCCTCAACCATGGCCGTATGACGCCTCACTAGGCACAGGACGGCACTCAAACACTCTGCTTAACTTGGACAATCAAACAAGTTAGTGACCAACAACAACAAGGTGGCAATAGAAGTCAGACCTTGAAAAGAAATGTACAATATGTAGCAACAAACTAAAGTTCCAAATAATACGCATTGTAAAGCGAAATGCAGAACTCATCATCCTTGACCAGCGCCCAGTCCAACATACTAAGTATAAGCAGACTACCGGGACTCAGGATTATATAACAGGAATCTAAGTTCACTTAAGAGACAGAATAATCAAAGCAAAACCAGCCTTAGGCAAACAGAACATAAAGCTACACTTATACTAGGCTACAGTTCTGTCGCATCTCTAATACCGTTCTTACTCGCATCATCCTCCGCTATCACTGTTGACGTCTGTAAATTCAAAATTAGTATTTTTTAATGTAAAGTAATATTATTGTATCCTAAAATGTGCTGTATAATTACCCCTAGATTAGGTTGCTAATATTTGGCCACTTGACCCGTCATTTTTTTTTTAAATTTGCATTCAGTAAATTAGGTTTAGATAGAGGAATAGATGTTGCGATACTCATAACCTTCGTAATTTAGTTAATGACGATTTCTTGCAACTTGCAATTAGAGTTGAACATTTCCAGTTGCGTGATAACGTGGTGCTGTGTGAGTGTGCGTTACTGTCCATGTGTTGCCTGTCCACCTTACTGTCAACCAGTGCGTTTCTCTCTCTCCCACCATCCTCTACAGTCTCCTTAAGTACACCAACTGCCTCTTTCTCTGCAATATTTTGTACTCGTTGTATCTGTGGCTTATCTTCTCCTATGTATGGATTGACTCTTGGGTTGATATTGTTGCTGAGCGTCGTGTGTGTACCAGTCAGCTCCCCATCGTTGGTCAGACTGTTTCTCTTTCCCCTGTGCTCTGCCCCTCCCGTGTTGCATGTGACCTTCAGCCTCTGGTTGTCTTAATGGGTTCTCAGCTCCCCTCTGTGTAAGTAGCCCCTCACTACCCTCTAGTGTTGGTGACCCCTCGAGTCCCTGTTTGTATAAGCAACCTTTAGTTTTCTATGTGTCAGGGTGGCCCCTCGTGTCCCCTCGTCAAGACCCGGAGGGCTTTCCTGCTACAGAGGGGCTCCCAGCTGCCCGGTGGTGGCGGCTCCTCTATAGTGGTGCTGGTGTGTCCAGGGGTGCTGGTGTGTCCAGGGGTGCTGGTGTGTCCAGGGGTGCTGGTGTGTCCAGGGGTGCTGGTGTGTCCAGGGGTGCTGGTGTGTCCAGGGGTGCTGGTGTGTCCAGGGGTGCTGGTGTGTCCAGGGGTGCTGGTGTGTCCAGGGGTGCTGGTGTGTCCAGGGGTGCTGGTGTGTCCAGGGGTGCTGGTGTGTCCAGTAGTGCTGGTGTGTCCAGGGGTGCTGGTGTGTCCAGTAGTGCTGGTGTGTCCAGGGGTGCTGGTGTGTCCAGGGGTGCTGGTGTGTCCAGGGGTGCTGGTGTGTCCAGGGGTGCTGGTGTGTCCAGGGGTGCTGGTGTGTCCAGTAGTGCTGGTGTGTCCAGGGGTGCTGGTGTGTCCAGTAGTGCTGGTGTGTCCAGTAGTGCTGGTGTGTCCAGGGGTGCTGGTGTGTCCAGGGGTGCTGGTGTGTCCAGGGGTGCTGGTGTGTCCAGGGGTGCTGGTGTGTCCAGGGGTGCTGGTGTGTCCAGGGGTGCTGGTGTGTCCAGGGGTGCTGGTGTGTCCAGGGGTGCTGGTGTGTCCAGTAGTGCTGGTGTGTCCAGGGGTGCTGGTGTGTCCAGTAGTGCTGGTGTGTCCAGTAGTGCTGGTGTGTCCAGGGGTGCTGGTGTGTCCAGTAGTGCTGGTGTGTCCAGTAGTGCTGGTGTGTCCAGGGGTGCTGGTGTGTCCAGGGGTGCTGGTGTGTCCAGGGGTGCTGGTGTGTCCAGGGGTGCTGGTGTGTCCAGGGGTGCTGGGTATGCATTCAGAGGACCCTGGAGCACACCAACAGTGTATGGTTGTAATCCTTTTGGTAGAACAATGACTTCCTATTTTACAGCTCAAGGATTGAGTACTTACCAGACGATTGAAGTACAGTAAACCAAAGAATAGGTCTCATTCTCTGTCACGTCAGTGTGTTCTTTCTGTCAGCCTCGTTCACCATTTTTGTAATCTTTAACCATTGTTTACACGTGACCATGCTCTACCTATATATATTATTTGGTCTTTCCCAGGGGTGCAGTGCAGTCAGTCGTCGTTTCACGACCAAAGATCACATTCACTCTAAAAAATAAATCTACCACTTACATGCCCGTGCCATGCAACCATGTGCTCCTGCAGCCTTCTTTACTAATTTTACTGGACACCTTTGTCTTTTCCTCGTTTCTTTCTTCCCTCATTACCTGGGTGACTTAATCTTCATCAATCAAATAATCGGGTTCAGTGCCAATTTTATAGGTGCCGGAGCCCTGGTGGACCTGACAAAGGCCTGTCATTTCCTATCCTATTTCTATATATGTCAAACGATTAAGTATTTCGTGTTTGTGCTCAATAATTATCATAAAATATAATTATCAAACAATAAAGACAAAACATCAATCATGTATTTATCAATTTAAGAGTACTTATTTACTGCTAGGTGAAAAGTCGCATTAGGTAAGAGGAAACGTGTTCAACCATTCTGTCTTGTCTGGGAATCGAACTGGGGATCCCTTATTGCGAGTTGAGAACGAAGCCAGTTGTACTATGAGGTTTCTGTGTTCGGATACAGCCGTCAGGATTGGGGGTCGCACCAGATTTGTACCGCCGAATAAAAATATTTTTCATAAAGGCAAAGGTTCGTTTGACTGTTCTTAGTTTAGTTTTTCTGTGGTTCCCACTTGTACACCTTTCTGTGATTTGAACTTTCATAACTCCTAGGGCCTTTTCTTCATATACTATGGTACGTAAGGCATGTGTCTGGGACAGGAAGCTTCTTGATTTCAGGCACACTGAATTCCTCTCTATGCAAAGGCAAGTCAGTGTCCGAGTGATCACCAAACCAGTTACTAGCCAGACCCAGCGGTACTTAACCGAGTGAGGCACGCATGATGAGAGCGATTGACTGCACCAAAGAGTGGAGCAGATCTGTCTTAATAAACACTTGTGGTGAGCTGTGCAGCTGTGGTCGTCAAGTGTGAGGACGGTTCATCAGGGCTTTGTGGCAGAGCACGGCTCAAGCGCCCCTCTACACGCCGACAATGTTGACTTAGCCACACTCAACATACTCAACGAATGACCACGTTGAATTGTATCGTATATGTGGGTGATCCGTCGAGTACCAGTTGATAATGGTCCCAGCAGCTGTCATTCCTGTAGCAATGGCCGCAGTCTTAGCAAAAATTTTTTTTTCAATCTGGCGGCACATGGGCCCTTGTATATGATAAAGCATTATTGTCCTGTCAGTGACCACGGCACGCGCCGTGTATTGACAGCTGCTCATCTATTGCTGTGAAGTCTGTTTTTTGACGAGTTTACGGGACCCGTATTGCACTAGTTCACAGGACTCGGTGTTGCACCATCTAATACTGTAATTTGCCAAGTTAACTTGTAAATTTGTTGTACTCCCCATACTATAGCAATTCATCGAAACTTTTAATATTCTGAAGAATTTGGAGGACATTGATCCAGACAACTTCTTCAAAATGTCAGACGTAACACAAACAAGCGGCAACAGCTTCATGTTCGTCGAGCTACAATTCAGGACAGAAAACGGAAGATGCTTTTTCACCCACGGAACCGCCTATCCGCCAAAGCTGTAAATGCCAAAACACTGTTGCTTGCAATTTCCCCTCGATGTCTAGCCCGTTGTCGGCGTGAGGTGGGGGGGAAGGGGGGAAGGGGAGTGGGGTGGGGGGGGGCCCTGATGGGTGGCTGCCGGAGTGTGGCATTTCATATCCTTTTTTAACCATGTGCTCCTGCAGCCTTCTTTACTAATTTTACTGGACACCTTTGTCTTTTCCTCGTTTCTTTCTTCCCTCATTACTTCTACTTTCTGGATGAAGCCTCCTGGCGACTCTGTTCCGATCTCTAATATTCTTTCGTTTGACTTGTATGCTACGGAGGGTGAATTGAGTTGAGACGGCACTCTCTCATGGTCGTATAACTGGAGTACATGACATGTTCGAGCGACGGGAAGCTTTTGTCAAACCTTGTCTTCGTTACTGAACCCTATCTCGACGAACTGACGGTTCCTAAAGTAACGATTGCAGGGTGTATATCCAGGCTGCAACCCTAGGACAGACTGGTGTTGTGGGTTTCCCTGTCCTCTAATTGTGGTTCCATGCTGGGTATGGGGGCTTGTAGACAAAATTTAGTTTGTGCTCTTTTTATGCAAATTTCAGACCTTCTTTTGCCTTCCAAGACTTTTGGGAGGAGGAGCTACCAGGCCCCCCAAGTTGAACCGTGATGGAAGGAAAAGTCTCCGTAACACTGACTTTATTGGGCCAAGACCCGGCTTCATCTATGAATACCCCTACTGACTCTTCCAGCTCCCCTCCTACTGGGCTGGATTGAGCTCCAAGCCCTCTGTGGTTGACTACCTTGTTCCCTCGTGTGACTCCTTCCATTGTAACAACTGCACCGTTCATTCCCCTCCTTCATGGGGGTCCATGGCGCCGTCACCACGCTCATACATTTGCTCCCCCCCTCCCCCCCCCCCGGTAACATTCCAAGATTTGTTGGACCCCGCTGCATGGCCTAAATGTTATGATCTTTGTCTCGACGACCATACCCGCCCTGATGACGTGCATATCCATAGACAGTTGAATCTGGATTCCCAGATTACTTTTAACCCCACTTGGACTGACAAGTACTGTAGTTGGAGCCCCTTGTCAGGAGGCTGCCGCTTGCCATGCCACAGTCCTGCATTGGTGAGACCCCGGTTCAGATGTCGAAAAACACCCTATTGAATTGCCAGCATTAGCACTGTTGTTCTCCTGCACCATGTAACTGGAAATCGTGACCTCAAAGACCGCTATGAGAATATTAAATATATCCTCGAGGCCCAGGGCTTTTCTATCCTTCAGCTTGACCCCCTCGTGGTCATCCTCTTCGTATTGCTTTTGCGGATTACTTTTCTTCGCATTCGTGCTCCATTGCCCTCTTCACAGATGGGTCTAAGTCTGCTCATGGTGTAAGCTACTCACTTGACTTTACTGAACAAACCCATATGTGCCGCCTACCTCCAGAAACTAGCAACTTTACGGCTGAATTTTATGCAATCCTGTATGCACTTCATCAACTACTTTCCAAACGTCAACATTCCTTTATCATTGTGGTCGACTCCTGCAGTGCTGGCATGTCCCTGGAGTCATTTAACCCTATGCATCTTGTGGTAGTCAGAATTTAACATTGGATATTTTTTATCTCTAGCAGATTTACGACAGTGGAGTTTTGCTGGGTTCCCAGCCATATTGATATTACTTTAAATGAACATACTGATACTGGCGCTAAGGAGAGGCTGTCCACACGTCCGGTATCCAAAAAAACAAAACATTCCTTATTCGGACTTCTACCCACTTATTCGTTCCTCAAAACAAGACCACTGGCAGGGTCACTGGTCTGAGGTTACAGGTAATAAACTGTGCATTTTAAAAAGTTACACATACCCTTGGCCTTTCTCCTACCACCGTAATAGACAACAGGAAATGGTTTTGGCTAGGTTACATATTGGCAATAAATGCTTAATTCGTGCATTTAATGGAATGCCGCATTGCTCTTTACAGAACAAACTGCATTGTCCCACTTTAATCATGTACCTCCTTGTGTAAAGTCATGATTTTCAAGACAATTGTATGTCTTGCTTTCCTAATGTCCGGGAAGGACATATATCCATCGACAATATCCTTGGTGAATCTGATACCTTTGATATTCCTTGCCTTATGTGTTTTTCTTCTCATATTGGCATCCTAAGTGATATTTAGCACCTTTTGAATATCCGGCGACACTGATGGTGCAACAGTCTCATGGCTTGGTGCCTTCATTTGATAATTACTGATGCAATTAAAAATCCAGTTAAATAAACTCAAGTGGGATAAATGGGAAAAACCTGACAAACCACCAGCTTCCTGTCCTCATTAAGCCCCCTAATGATATGGTGGTCCTTAGGTAAATTCAAGTAAATTTTGATTGACATCATGTAGTTTTCCCAACTTATACTATTTTCTTTTGTATATTTTTTAAATAAAATTATTAATAATAAATGCTCATCACAAATACAGAGCACGAGAATTCAGTGTCCCTGCTCATGATATTTTTTGTTCTTTCTTCTATCATTGCAGCCCAGGTGAGATATACCACTTTGTTTTCATTGTTCAGTACTAGAGTTTGTTTTTCTTGTAGTGTATTAGTCTTTGAACAAATCCACAAGGGCCGTGATGAGGATTCGAACGTGGTCCGGGAGCATCCCAGACACTGCCTTAATCGACTGAGCTACTACAGGGTAAAAGAGTTGAAACTGAAGTTCTACTTGAGTCTTTGGTTCGAGCCATACCTATTGGAGCAACTTAATGGCATTACAAATAAATCAGGCTTTGAGTATAATGACACTCATGTTTCAGAGACTGCTATGCTATTCAGTTGTTCCAGGGTTGTCCTTTGTTCCTTCTTTTGTTGGGAAATGGGTAGTGGGAGAAGGGAGTAGTTAGTTCAACTGAAGTAGCACTAATTAATGGTTCTTGTGATGTCACTTAGGATTTGGAAAGTTACAAAAAAAATTCGACATTCTTTCTGGGCTGGATTGAGTATATTGTACTCTCGTATATCCCTAGCACGATTATGACTTAACAGTTTGAATAAATCTGTTATGCTGATACAAGTTGTCAGTCAGTCCTGACTGATTAACTTCTGGGGCCAGCAGATTCTTGCATTCTTTAGAGCCTAGTATTGACACGTGAATTTTGGGAGAGGCAATAACAATAATTACTACTACATGCAAGTAGTGATACACAATACACGCGTTATGAGAGAGGAAGCGCTACTCACCACAGTGTTTACATTTCAGGTACAATAACAAATGATAGAATCAATATACCCTAAAATTTCAGGCACAGAGACTTTAATAGGTAAAGTATGTAATAGGTAAAGTATTGGATGATTTCTGAATGATAAACTCTCCATACAAAACACTAGGTAGTAGTAATATTATCTGCATAAAATATTCTCAAATATTTTAAATATCCTAGATTGCAAACTGGAAGAAACGTACCAAATATTCTCCATGTTGTTAGTGTGTACACCTTATTTAATAATTTACTATGCAACTGCTTCCTAAAAACATTCTAAGTTAATATCATTAGTTTTATATATAATGTAGTTATAATTAATAATAATAATAATACATTGTTTAAATATGATGGTACAGTGACCCATGCAATGCAGTCTGGTCACAGTCAAGAGGTCCAAAGTTCTATTCCCACAACAATGAAAGCATTTGGCCAAAGCATCTTTTCATTCACCATAGGGAACATGGTAAGTCTAACAGGCTTCTTGTCCACAACTAAACGGAAACTATTTTGTAGATTAGGCTAATGATACATGAACAGTACAAATAATTTATAAGGTTTTGGAATGAATTGATTCTTCAGTTTAATAGCTTTTAAATCTTTAGTAAAGCAATATGCTGATGGGGGAAACAAATAAGGATAATATATATAATTTATTATATATTACACAAGCAATTTACCATATAAATGGACATTTTTCCCGCAAGATCTTTACTCCATGTTTGTTCCACTCTGACTGTTGTATCCACAATTCGTTGCTTCCCTCTAAACAAGTCATCAGTGCTGCCCCTTTCCAAGCCGTCATACATGGATCCATATCCTTGGCACGTGTGATGATCTCAATTTGTTCTGAGGGAAAACAAATTCAGTTAGAAACAGTCTTACAGCAAAAATGTCAAATGTTCAACAGCTAAATTAAGTGTACAAAGGTAGGTAAATAACAATTCATCATAGGAAGGCAACCTAGAGCATCACTTGCCGAGTAGGGCTCGACATTATTGTAATGTTCTGAATTATTAATTTAGCAATGTGTTGTGCCTCACTCCTTCACTCATCATGATCCACCTCAATTCTTCCTGTTTTGTTTCTTTAGTTGTTGAATATTTTATAAGGCTTTGATTGTAAAGTCAAAACCAGCAGTTACTCATAGCTGAGTAACTCAGCTTTGTATTACTCTACCCTGTTGTTACCACCATGTTCTTCACTATCTTTATTTATGTAAGCAGGACACAAGAGATCTAAAATTTAAACTAGGAATGAATTCATGCTAAAGTTACACAAGTGCATTGTTTGCAATGGTATCACCTGGCCTGTACGCAACAGGAATTTGAAGTGTTAGTCTGCTTTGTAGCCATTTTCCAATACTTTTAAATTTTGCTCCTCCTCCAACAATTAAGATGCTGCTATACATTTTCCTTTTCATTTCATCACTTTCTGTAAAGAAAAACTCAGAATCAAAAGTCAATAGACCAATTGTCTTAAACACTGTTTTTAGAGAAACTTCAATATTTTACAAAGTACTGTAGTCCAAACATCAAATAAGGTAATCATTATTGTGCATATTTTCTAATTCAAAATAATTTCTTTTGTGGTTCAAAAATTAAAATTTCATTACTTTATATAAAGGTGCATGATTAGGTGTTGAACACAGTACTGTAGCTATAAATTCTTACTAAGATTTATTGAGAATGAAATAATTGTTTTGTAAATAATAATAATTTATGAACAATTTTAAGGGCCTACAAATTTTCTTTTATACACATACCATTGAGTTGCTCCTAAAGATCCAAGTTTCAATGTATTTGGTTGAAATTTACAGCCGAAGTATTAGAGTAATGATTAGAAATACGTTCGTCAGCAATTCAAAATGTAATTGAACAACTGTGTGACTTACGACATCTGTCTATACTGGTGAGGATGGCTTGCTCTAAGGAAAGTAACTTCTCTGTGCTAGAAAATGTTGAGGAATCATTGCGTACAGACATTGAGGGGACCACCTGAGCTGGGGGCAATGGCTGGTCATCTACTACAATATCTTCCTCTCCTGCATCACCTCCCTCACCACCACCAACTTCCATTGCTTCAGCTGCTTCCCTACAACCTCTTCTCTGTAAATGTTCAGTAGTATTATGTATTCGCTGTAATGTAAAATGTAAGAAATCAAAATAAGGTATTTTGTGAATTCTGCAGGAATAGTTGTGCTATAATTAGTATTATAATTACTGTATTGTGTTACTATTATACTATCATCATTTATGAACCATGAAATCATAAAACATTTTTATTTCTTAACATTGCTTTTTATGTTAGAACTTGTATGTCACTATCAGAGTGCAGTAAATAATATATATTTTTACAGTACTAGTACTAAGCTATGAAATCAGTAATAGTATTGGCCAAAATTCTGGTAGCCATATCAGTGCACATTAGGGATGGCATGAAGGAACTGTCCAAATTGTCCCAACCTGCAAAAGGGTTCTTAATTTGATCTTTCACTTTTACTGTAACATGACTGTCATATTATAGATAGGTAAATAGAATATTAGAGTACAGTAATCATATATTGTACAGTACTCTAATAGTGTATGCTTTATCTGTCACTCACAAACACTGACTAAAACTTACACTGGTCTCTCTGAGGTAATTTTCATCAAAGGGATCATCAGGGTCACCTGGGTTTGGCTTCTGAGTCAGGGTTGCCTTGGGACCAGTAATTTTGAGTAGATCAGGGTAGAAGAGGCTAAGGGCTGCCACTATAAGTTCATCCCCCATCTGGATGGTGTAGGTGGAGGGCACTTCTCCAGGGTTGTGAACACTGAAGGTCTTCTCCTGAGCACCACACTCATTCTGAAATTAAATTAAACCTTTTTTTGTAATACTGTACATGAATTGAAGATACGAACCACAACAGTGATGGGCTGAATAAGATGTATAAAGATCTTTTTTCCAGCATTGTTTGAACTATCAGAACTCTTTGCTTTCTCCAAAATATTGTTGTCTTTATATAATTGTGCCCCTTTTACAGTAATTATATCTACAATTGCCTATCTTTTTTTGCTATTTGACCTATATATATTATTTACAAGCTTCATTTGGCATCAATCAGTAATGAAAAGTTGGGGTCACCATGCTTTTTCAGTGTTTTAATTAGAGAGGTTAATTTCCACCACTGAGCTCCTATGCCTGCAGTGAACAAATCACAATATCAAATACAATGACTATGACATACTGTATCTACAATTTTGTTTATTGAAAATATTTTTTGAAGGGTAATGGAAAAAACAATAGTAATATGATAAACTAAGTCTAATATATAACTGATCTTAGATGGGAGATGTTATCACCACCACCACTCACAAGGTCTGACTGAGTCAATCACATTCTGGGCTCTTTGTGTGGTACTGGATAGTGCATGCTTCAGTTGTTCAGTCAGGTTAAATATCATTATGTCTTGTCAGCAACTGAATGGATGACACATGGTCTTACCTTTGGTTTTAGGAGACTATAAGCCAAATACGTGCTTCCTGTCAAGGGCAAGACGTACCCATTTCTAACTAAAGCAATTTTGAGCAGAACTACAGTATATCATAAAAAATACATTAGTTGAGATATACACAAAATAAAGAACTGCAGTGAGGGTAATGATAAATATATTCATTATAAACAGGGTACACAGGGCTAATCCAATCTAACAGTAGCAGCTGTTAAGATAAAACTTGGTAGACATAAAATTTGTGTCGTGGCAACAGCATTTGCTATTCTTAGATGAGCAATGAATATTCTGCATAATTCTGGAAATATGCAATCAAGGCAGACTTTCTGGGCACTTTTCCAAGAAGTCCAACTGCCAGACTTGTATGGGGTAGAATTAGATACTGTTGCATTATCCATGTTATCTTTGTAATTAAGAGACAACATCAATACTCACTATAAATAGTGAATACTAATAGTGTGGTAAATATTTGATGGAAAAGTGTTGTAAAAAGAGTGCAAGTGCAGAGGTAGGTGTATAAATTATTATTTCTAATGCCAAATCTTACCTGGAATTAAGTTAAATTTAACTTATAGATAAACAATAATTTGAAATATTTTAAATTTGGGTAAGATTAGTAGCCCAATTACAATGTTGATACTTAATCTCTCAAACTACAGGGTAAAATAAACTACATTGTGTAATTTGTTCTCCATTGCATACATAACTTGAACGATAGTTATAAGCATATACAAGCTCGGAGCCAAACATTTCTTACCAGATTAACATGGCAGAACTCATGTTTAAGTTTGTTGAGTAACATTGCATCAAGTTTTTTGTGGAGGTTCACTTGATGTGGGAAACCACACTTCTTCAACAGCCAGTAGAATACCTGAGTAACATCACTGCCACCGTAGTCAAGCCGCAACTGTGGGAAATGCTGCATGTGAGATAACTTATGGGTAAATATGCTACTAACACTGAGGCCAAAGCTGTACAACATGTAGTTGTATATGCAAATGCTATTCAATTTGAGGGTTGAAAATCAATTCACCATTCTGTGGGAAATGTTATTTTTAGTTGAGACAAGTATGGGTTGTTAAAGTTATGACCAAGATTAGTCTGAAAGACAATTACAGTGTACATATAAAATTAAGTACAAAATTAGAAGCGTACATGCATGCATAAAACATACGTTGGCATTACCTTGCTTCATAAGGCCAGGTGTAGAGTGAAATATTATATAAAAATACATTCACTCCCTCCTTACAAACTGCTCTGCAATCTCCTACACTCAAATTAATTTGAATACTCTTTTCACCATCTACCATCATCCTTTCAAGATGACCAAACCATATTGGTAAGCTCTTCTCAGTCCTGAAGTTTATTGAAATTTATACTCTACATTATTCCATGGCATTTTCAGTCCTTACTCCATGCATGTTTCTCAGTCTCCCCATTTCTACGGCTTCATCTAATTTTTCACTTTCAAGCCAGACCATTGTCTCGTAACCATACATTGTGTCAGCATGGCTACTGTACATACAAAGTACTTAAACAGATTAATATCTTCCAGCACTTCATCACTTTCATGTATTTCACATACATTTCCTTTACTCTTAACACCAGTTTTACTTTTGTTCCTATTTCTGCCCATCCACCTGCTTTGGTAATACCTGTACTGTACTTATAGTAATGATGAGGACCATAGTATATATACCGACGTACAACAAAAGTAGAAATCTGAACTATTGAGTTGGACAAACAAAAGCTATTTTTTTTACTTGTGTTGCTTTAACAAACTAAACTAACCTAACCTCCCTAGGCCTAATATAGTACAGTACATACGTATGCTATACTAGGCCTAGGAATATTTAAGTTTGTGTTTTAACTTCATTTTAAAAGAATTCCCTAATAGTTAGTATACTACTATCTAAAAGCTAAGTACTGTACGTACGAATTTGTGACTATTAACAATAGTCACAATAGGTACTATCTACACAAGAGGATGGGTTGCCATATTTAGTTTTAAGTTTCCTCTTACATACCTCAATACACTTTTCAACTAGTCTACATACCCGATGACAAATTCTCTGCTACAGTACAAGAACTATTATCAGCGAACATCATTTTTTTTTTTTTATCAAATTAGACATTCTCCAGTTACTCGTATGAGGCTTATACGCTGTTTACAAGCCATCTCTAACATTCTTACTCTGACCTCCCTCATGGCCATTCATGTATATGTATACAGTATATATATTTCTGTTTTCGGGCAGCGTTTCTGCCCGAAACGCTTTGCGTAATAGTGGCTTTAGGCATTGTATGTATTAGCTCTATCTATAAAGCCAACAAACTTTGTAAAATCTCTTTATGTATGTACCTTTACCTAAATAAAAATTATTATTATTATTATTATTATTATATATATATATATATATATATATATATATATATATATATATATATATATATATATATATATATATATATATATATATATATATATATATATACTCACACACACACATACACGCATTGAATAACCTGGGTCCCTGACATACACCTAACATTATTACCCAACCAGTCACTCATTACATCATTAACTCATACACATGGACTACTAGCTACATAGAAACATTTCACTACAGTTAATGGCACTCTGCCAACTCCACACATGCTTATCATTCTCCAAAGTCTCTTCTCTCTTACCTCTTATTTTATGACTTTTACATATCCATAAAAACCCATGTATATCTTACAATCTTTCTCACATGCCAACTCTGTATGCAGTTTCAATGCAAATATCCTATCTTTGCACTTCTTGTACTCTTCTGGTGGTGGTGGTGGTTGTAGCTGGTAGTGACAAGCAATATTGGGGCGGGGGTAGGTGATGGTGGTAAGTGGTGTACGTTGGTGATAGTGACAGGCAGGTGGATTTTGGAAGTGACAGGGAGGGGGGTGGTAGCGACATCGATGGTGATAGTAGGTGCCAGTGAATGCTGGCGATACTGGTGCCGTAAGCAGTGGACAAGGGATGAACAACAATGTTGTAACTTTCTTAATAAAAAGGTAGAGGTAATGTTTGTTCAACTCCCGAGCCCGCTATGTTCCACAGTAACACGTATCCCAAAGGATGGGTGCATGACTGGCATGGGTATTGGGTTCTAATAAGGTAACTAGGCTAAGCTAAGACTGTCCAGACACTTGATGTTTAAGCCAACAAACACTCTAGCTAGTCCATCAGTGCTGTAAATTGCTTTGCTTAACAATTTATTGGTATGTACTGTTTTCTTGAGCTCACACGCCTCTGTACCCGTGCACCAGTATTCCGGGATAAATATGGCATGGATAATAAGGGATGGATAATAATATCAAAGTTATTTCGATACTTCAGCAAGTAAAACCTACCTATCTGTTACTAGCTGGTATGTTTACCTTCTTTAGTGATCAACAGGCAATTAATTTTTATCAGTTATTCAACTTGATATAGAGGATCAACAATATTTTCTATATTGTAAATTCTTCAGCAATTAGCCACAGGTTTCTTCAGCAATTAGCCACAGGTCTCTACGGGACTCAAAAAGCTCAAATGATGGTATGTGTTGTATGCTACTTTCAAAGTAGATATAATGAAAGTAATTACATAAATATTAACATTCAGCAAGTTAAAATCTAACTTAAAGCGTTGCTTTAAATATGTTAATCTGCTACAGCATATTTTGAATAGCACTATATATATATATATATATATATATATATATATATATATATATATATATATATATATATATATATATATATATATATATATATATATATATATTAAGATGAATAGGAAAACCAGGGATATACTGAACATCTTGTATCAGAATCTTTACTTTAAAAAACATAACGTTTCGAATACTTCTCGTATTCATCATCAGATCATTACGAGGGTTGACACCTGCTGCACGCCGTGGGGGTGGAGAGCCGGTGGCACGGCGTGCAGCAGGTGTCAACCCTCGTAATGATCTGATGATGAATACGAGAAGTATTCGAAACGTTATGTTTTTTAAAGTAAAGATTCTGATACAAGATGTTCAGTATATCCCTGGTTTTCCTATTCATCTTAAAATTAAGATTCCCGAATGGAACATCGATCATATATATATATATATATATATATATATATATATATATATATATATATATATATATATATATATATATATATATTATATATTATATATATATATATATATTATATATTATATATATATATAACCTAAAATAGTCTTGGTAACAATAGTTTTTACTTTGACTTATTTGCTGGCAATAAACCTATTTCATTCCTGTTTATACCGGAGTGATGAGTAATTGTAAGCACTATACCCTGGTGGCTGGGTGAGAGATGGCGTCCTCCACGCACGAGATGGAGGTCTTCTGATCGCCCACGTCCACCACGCAGGCATAACCCAGACCAGCTCCGAAGGTCGCCGCCACGTGGTCCTGGAACAAAAACAAATTCTTTAAAAATGTAGCTCCCGCATTCACTGTCTCCTGTCAACAGTAGTTAAATTTAAAGAGGCAGTTATAGCGTCATCACGTAACCCATCGTCTGAGCCCGGACATAAGATAAAAGCAAAGGGATCTGCTGATGAAGACCTATAGTTCCAACTACTCTCACTCATGTATTTATGTAAGTGATGCTTTCCAGTTTGCTTCTATAATGTTGCCAAATTGTTCCATAGATCTGCAGCTCTATTTTCGATTCAGTTTGCCTATTTATTTTTTAAATCGCAGTTAAGTCCACTGTTTCGTATTGCCTTAGGTTAATATTTTGAGAACGACCAGAAGGTCGTGCAGTACCAAACTTCATCAGTGTGGAATGAGATCAAGGTTTCGTTGCTCGCCAGAAACGTCCGACCTTTCACTTCGCATACGCAGCCTATTAACCCCATTTTCCGTTTTTGTACATTCCAAAACTAGAGCCCCTTCAGTACTAGCTGTAGCGCAGCTCATATGTTGCAGGCACACGTGGTCGAGGCTATGGCCTATTGTGCAGTGGTAACACAATACTGCAATGTCACTTGACGTTGCGTTTCTTATGGTACAAATTTTCCTGGACCGTCTGCTGGTTATGGAGTCGTGTAATCTGTGCATGTCTGCAATTTTAAATTTGTTTTAAAATAATAAGAATGAGGTTAATGATTTGGGATAGGATAGAGGGATGGAAGGAAGGGTGACCACCCACAAAAAAAAACTTGTATGGTTGGGGATTAAACGCCGACTTGGAAGAAGACCGTCGCTCCACCATCCAAAATGAGAGTGGATGGGAGGAATGGATGGCTTGATATAACCTATACCTTCAGGTTACCTACTGCGAACATCAAAGTATTATACATGATACTCCTGCAATTATAATTCAGCCTTGACAGATGAGGCCAGGGTAGAAAAACAAAAGAGGAAGGAAGAGAGCGACTGGAGATGAGACAAAAATGAATGAGAAAGTAGTAGTGTTGTGAAAGGATGTTTGCAACAGCAGGTGGAGGTGGGTAAAAAAATAAAGTGTGGATTGACACAATTACATAACAGGTGAGGAAGTTGGTGGTGGTGGTGGGGAGGGGTCTAATCTCCCCCCCCCCCCCCCCCCACCACCACTGTGAACTTTGCTGAGTCACAGCAACAGTCGGGCCACTATTGGATCACTCCTACATCCACCACGCGCCACTAGCTTCATTTTTTCACATTGGTATTTACTTACTCCATAATTACTAGTGACCTGGGAGACGGAGGTGTAACTGCTATGAAATAAATACCTTCGTTAAGAATTTCCTATGATTAATATTTTATAAATGTCTCCTTAACTTTCTGCCAACGTATTTTATATACGTTGTATATAATACGCATTTTATATACGTATATATATATATATATATATATATATATATATATATATATATATATATATATATATATATATATATATATATATATATAAATATATATAATATATATATTTGTTTAGTCTAAGTGTTTTTTTCCTCACCTCACCCGAAACACTATGCGTTCCAGTGGCTTTAGGTATTGTGTGTACTACCTCTATATTTAAATCAAACAATGTTTGTACTGTAACTCTGCAACTATGTATGTACTTTTCCTAATTATTATTATTATTATTATTATTATTATTATTATGTTGTCGAGAGTTAGTGCTAGCAGCGGGCTGCTGTGCACTGCGCCTCATGTTCACCCTGTGAACGGTAGTACAATGACTGTGCATCCCATGTGCCTCTGTTAGCTCAGTTCACTTATTCTGCACCCCATACCTATCCCGTGGGCGGTAGTGTTAATGGTTACAGAACATAATGGGCTCAAGAACTGAACCCCAAAATTGTTTTAACTAGTCTTGATAAGCCAGTTACACAGGCTTTAGTGAATCCAACCCGACCTACTAATAGAACGTCGTATTTTTGACAAATACTCTACCTAAGGGCAAAATTTGTCGTACTAGAAAATGGAAGCGGCTCGCGAAATTGACGTAATGTCCCGTTTTCTATTTTGGGTTCTCTGGTAGGTTAGAATAAGGGCACTTCAGTACGACAGTTTCATAACGATGGGAAACCTTAGGAGGACGGGCTGAATTATTATATCAACAATGGGTTGGAGAACGACAAGTAGTCTCTAAGCTAAGCAACTTGCAGTGAGCTTGTTCCATAATTTGGTTGGGTTATCCTGCACATCACTCCTTATCCAGTGGGTGGCGGTGAAAGGTGACATTCACCCACATTATACCTGTACTTGTCAAACTGGGAATATCTGACAAACATTTCTGGTAGTAGATCACTTTGAATGGAATGCGTATACATTTCTTGGATATTTGTTATAAAGATCTAAATTCACCTCTCTTTTTGCACTCCATCACATAGTGGCGGAGGGTGTGCGAATAATTTTACCCGCACATATACATTTGTGTATGTGTGTATGCACACATACACATGTATGTACTTTACCTGAATAAATATTTGTATTTGTTGTATTTGGTCAGGTCTACATCAAGAGGTAATGCAAATTCCCAGAGACACTTATAACAGAGACAAAGCCGAGCATTAGTAACATCTATTTAATTAGTAACATTAGCATCTATTGGAGGCTGCTGATTTTACTGGATGATCCATATATTATGTGCCTCTTGCATGATAGATGGAATTGCTAGTGTAGATTTCACCTTGCCTCAGATCTACAAGTTTGTTTTAAAGTTCTTGGTGTTCTATTGTTCTTAAGTTGCTTATACACAATCCATATTATAGTTAACTCATTTAAAGGCAGATTCTTTGGCTAACTCATCAGCTCTGTCATGCATTCAAAGTATAACTTTTCCACTACCGCTCACAAAATGAGTGAACTAACTGGATCATACTTCTGTGTGGAGTAGTAGTGGTGTATTTGTTTTTCCATACAGCATAGACTTGTATTCGAGAATCTAGCTCAAGCCTAATTAGAAACGACTGCCTCCTTAAGGATCCTTGTATTACTAAACCGGACATCTAACTATTCCACCAAACCTAACCTACAAATTATAAACGATCACTGCCTCAACGGGGTGAGAATAGTTTGAGCTGCCTCATCCCTTTGTGTATATTTATACCTCAATAAACTTATTTCAATTTGAATCACTACCTCGCTGGGCCGACAGAGATGCTGGGAACCCGACCTGAACCTCCAACACAATGGGAGGAACACCCATATCAAAGCCTTAGCTACTACTGTGCATTCAACCACCAACTTTCACTCCCCCGTGTTGCGTAGTGAGCGGTAGTGGAAGTGAAGACACTTGTCTTCTGCTGCTACGCATACACACACTTCACTGCAGATAACCATTATCTAACATATGTAAAAACTTATTTTTCAATTTATTTACTACGCCATCTTGCTGTAATAATTTGTTGTAGTAATTTAGTAAAGTGGAAGTTTGTGTGAGTTACTGGTAAGATATGAGGAACAGTAATGTGGAAGTGTGTACACCGTAATGTGGAAGTGTGTACACCGTAATGTGGAAGTGTGTACACCGTAATGTGGAAGTGTGTACACCGTAATGTGGAAGTGTGTACACCGTAATGATGAAAGGGTACAGCACTTCCGTCCACCCTGGCAGATAGTACCTTTTGACATCTTGACGCCTGCATACCCCACCAAGAAACTAATCACAGACAACCTTATTATAAATTAAACATCCTAAAACACATATACAAACTAAAATCCTCATGACACAGACCATGTGCACTGACGGATTACTCAATATAGCTTCAGGGAGGGCACGAAGTACTGTTATTGCTTATCACAATTGAAAATAATAGAGTTATTAACTGAGCATCCACAATGCAAGGTGATTTGGTAGCTATACTGGTAGTGCTCAAAATTATTGACAACACCGAAGTAGACAGCTTTACTATTTCTGACTCCCTTTCCTCACTACTAGCATTACAGGTTGACACAACTGTGGTCCTGTATAATGTTTCGTGAGATAGAGCATTCTGGGTCTCCTTGTGGCCAGACCTACACCTACTTGTACAGTTTCCAGTAGCGGTAGTTCAAGTTATATGCCGAGCTAACTCCAGTATACCCAATTTGTTCATTCACTTCTCTCTCCTTATTTGTCAACTTACTTTACCCAAGCGTGAGCCCCTAAAATATCAATGACCACTTTTAAAAGATTGTTACGTATCGTATTTAGTACTTTATTGATTTTTATTAAATAACATTTAAGTTAAGTGTAGTGAAGACGCTTGTCTCAGCCAGAAACCTGATACAGTATCAAGTGTTTACACAAGTCTTCAGAGGAATGTAAAGTCAGCAAATGTCAAGAGGAATGACCAGGGGCCAGATTCACGAAGCAGTTACGAACCTGTACATCTTTTCTCAATCTTTAGCGGCTTTGTTTACAATTATTAAGCAGTTAATGAACTCCGAAGCACCAGGAGGCTGTTTATAACAATAACAACGGTTGATTGGAAAGTTTCCATGCTTGTAAACTGTTTAATAAATGTAACCAAAGCTGTCAAAGATTGAGGAAAGATGTACACGTTCGTAAGTGCTTGCGTAACTGCTTCGTGAATCCGGCCCCTGAACAATAGTTCATCAACCCACCGCCAGGCCACGTTGACGGCGTGGCGGTGGCTGAGTGAGGCTAGTACCTCCCTTACTCTCATTCTAAATACTCCATTCAAGAATATATGAATGCCAGTTAAACGGATATATCGGTTTAACGTTAAATGGATGATTATACCATTTTGCCAAATTTCGTCCTTCACTGGTACCGAGGTATAGTTGGGTGTTAGGTTTAAGGTCAGTCAACAAAAGATGTTACTGACCAACAAACAATAATATTAAAGTAAACTAGTGTTCCAGAAGATGGGAAAGAAGGGCTCGGCTACAAGTACCTCTGGGAGTTTACAACATCTGCTGATGTAGATTTAACTAAATGTAAACTGTCACCAGAATTATTCTCATACTTTGTGTCATTATATAATGGAATGTGAAAAAATCGCGGAATTTAGAGATAGTGCCATCAATGGTGTCCAAGAAATGTGTAAGTACTTCATTCATCAAGATGTACTGCCAGGAATCTTAGCGAAGTATCCAAAATTTGCTTACTGTAGGTGTCGCCTGCACATGACTGTAAAGCTGCCGCCCAGTTGGGTGGGTGTGGAGCACATGACTGTAAAGCTGCCGCCCAGTTGGGTGGGTGTGGAGCACATGACTGTAAAGCTGCCGCCCAGTTGGGTGGGTGTGGAGCACATGACCGTAAAGCTGCCGCCCAGTTGGGTGGGTGTGGAGCACATGACCGTAAAGCTGCCGCCCAGTTGGGTGGGTGTGGAGCACATGACTGTAAAGCTGCCGCCCAGTTGGGTGGGTGTGGAGCACATGACCGTAAAGCTGCCGCCCAGTTGGGTGGGTGTGGAGCACATGACCGTAAAGCTGCCGCCCAGTTGGGTGGGTGTGGAGCACATGACCGTAAAACTGCCGCCCAGTTGGGTGGGTGTGGAGCACATGACTAAGGCTGCCGCCCAGTTGTGTGGGTGTGGAGCACATGACCGTAAAGCTGCCGCCCAGTTGGGTGGGTGTGGAGCACATGACTGTAAAGCTGCCGCCCAGTTGGGTGGGTGTGGAGCACATGACCGTAAAGCTGCCGCCCAGTTGGGTGGGTGTGGAGCACATGACTGTAAAGCTGCCGCCCAGTTGGGTGGGTGTGGAGCACATGACTGTAAATCTGCCGCCCAGTTGGGTAGGTGTGGAGCACATGACTGTAAAGCTGCCGCCCAGTTGGGTGGGTGTGGAGCACATGACTAAAGCTGCCGCCCAGTTGGGTGGGTGTGGAGCACATGACTGTAAAGCTGCCGCCCAGTTGGGTGGGTGTGGAGCACATGCCTGTAAAGCTGCCGCCCAGTTGGGTAGGTGTGGAGCACATGACTGTAAAGCTGCCGCCCAGTTGGGTGGGTGTGGAGCACATGACTGTAAAGCTGCCGCCCAGTTGGGTGGGTGTGGAGCACATGACTGTAAAGCTGCCGCCCAGTTGGGTGGGTGTGGAGCACATGACTGTAAAGCTGCCGCCCAGTTGGGTGGGTGAGGAGCACATGACTGTAAAGCTGCCGCCCAGTTGGGTAGGTGTGGAGCACATGACTGTAAAGCTGCCGCCCAGTTGGGTGGGTGTGGAGCACATGACTGTAAAGCTGCCGCCCAGTTGGGTGGGTGTGGAGCACATGACTGTAAAGCTGCCGCCCAGTTGGGTAGGTGTGGAGCACATGACTGTAAAGCTGCCGCCCAGTTGGGTGGGTGTGGAGCACATGACCGTAAAGCTGCCGCCCAGTTGGGTGGGTGTGGAGCACATGACTAAAGCTGCCGCCCAGTTGGGTGGGTGTGGAGCACATGACCGTAAAGCTGCCGCCCAGTTGGGTGGGTGTGGAGCACATGACTGTAAAGCTGCCGCCCAGTTGGGTGGGTGTGGAGCACATGACTGTAAAGCTGCCGCCCAGTTGGGTGGGTGAGGAGCACATGACTGTAAAGCTGCCGCCCAGTTGGGTAGGTGTGGAGCACATGACTGTAAAGCTGCCGCCCAGTTGGGTGGGTGTGGAGCACATGACTGTAAAGCTGCCGCCCAGTTGGGTGGGTGTGGAGCACATGACTGTAAAGCTGCCGCCCAGTTGGGTAGGTGTGGAGCACATGACTGTAAAGCTGCCGCCCAGTTGGGTGGGTGTGGAGCACATGACCGTAAAGCTGCCGCCCAGTTGGGTGGGTGTGGAGCACATGACTAAAGCTGCCGCCCAGTTGGGTGGGTGTGGAGCACATGACCGTAAAGCTGCCGCCCAGTTGGGTGGGTGTGGAGCACATGACTGTAAAGCTGCCGCCCAGTTGGGTGGGTGTGGAGCACATGACCGTAAAGCTGCCGCCCAGTTGGGTGGGTGTGGAGCACATGACTGTAAAGCTGCCGCCCAGTTGGGTGGGTGTGGAGCACATGACTGTAAAGCTGCCGCCCAGTTGGGTGGGTGTGGAGCACATGACCGTAAAGCTGCCGCCCAGTTGGGTGGGTGTGGAGCACATGGCCGTAAAGCTGCCGCCCAGTTGGGTGGGTGTGGAGCACATGACCGTAAAGCTGCCGCCCAGTTGGGTGGGTGTGGAGCAGGACTAGTAACTGTGTGACTCATCATAGATGTAAAGTGCCTTATATAGTGACTGTTGTGAGCCTCTTGTTGAATCACTTGTGATATAAAAAGATTATTGATATGTATATGTGTAAATGATTGTATATATATGTACTTGTGTATGTGACATTAACAATTGTGTAACTAGCCTCAAAGATCATCACTTGCTTAGCGAAGCGAACCATGGGGTTCAGTTCCTGGACCCATTATGTGACTCTAACCCTTTCCACCAGCCCCCACGGGATGGGTATGGGGTGCATAATAAAGATAGGAGCGCTTGGGTGCGGGCGAGTGCCTACGTTACCTCGCCGCTAATGTGAGAAGGGATAGAAGTAAGTAATTATCAATAGAAGGCACCAAACCGGGAAGGCTATGTAGCACCATCAAAGTGCGGGATAATCAGAGGGCGCTAAATATCACCAAGGATGCCAATACGAGAACAAAAACGCATAAGGTGAATGATATCAAAAGTATCCGAGTCGCGAAGAATTCTATCGAGGGACAAGCGACCGCGGGGGACAGTCGGAAAACAAGACAGACGCTCGTCCTGGAAGTCAGGACATTCAACAAGAGAACGGGTAGAAACGCTAGCAACTGGGTGAAGTTATAATGTAGGCACTTTTAGTGCTACCACTTTAGTGTAACAGCAGGCGGTCTACATGTATATTTAGTCAACAAAATAATTTTAGCTAACCCTAACTACAGTGAGTGGTCTACACACGTTTTTAATTCTGTTGATTCTTGTGTATTATTGATACAAGGGGGGATTATTATTTATATAGAGGGTACATATAGGTTGGATAACGGTAGGACTTAAGGGTGAGGGATGACTGGGATAACAGTACTAAGTTGTGGCGTCATCATGATCAACAAGATGTTACATCTGGTATCTAAGGCTTAACTTGTATCCTCATCATACTTCCTTCTCTCAACAGTGCTATAAATTACAGAGAGCGGTCTCTTGTGTAAATATGTAAATGTCTATTACTGTAAATATCTTTGTAGATTGTACTCTACAGTATCAGTCACTTTGTAGTAATAGTTGTAGAAATATATTGGCGAGATATCTATGGAGTCGACTATCATAAGGGATGAAGAACTGTTTGTCAGGAGTACACCAGTTCGAAGAAAGACAAGCAGGTATTATTAGGTTTCAAAAAAGTACGACCGATTTTGATGTTAGTGGTTATGTTATTTGTTGTTGTATCTGCTGTTTATATCTGGCTGCTTAGGCGATAACACGTCTACAGATATGACTGGGCGAGTCATCAGGGAGGTCAATGTGTAGGTTAAGTGGTCCCAGATATTTAACCTTGAAGACTGTTGTGTTTTGTCAAGTGGTCGTTACTCATCTTCACGTTGTGTGACAACTGTGCGACTACAATCAAACTCTGCCTCTCGCATTATATTTGTGGCCATTCCAGAGAGGAACCCGTGGGCTCCGGTCTCCAATCACACCAGTCAAGGGATGAATAAAAAATGCTTGTAAATGTGAAGAATACCTCCCTCCCCCCCCCCCATCCGCATTCTCACCCTACGGAGATTAATTGATTGTTCATTTATTATGCACCCATCTCGTTATATATACACATACACACGCTTCATAAACCCAAGCTCTAAGGAATAAGGGTGTGTTTGGCTTGGGAAGTACAGCTCTCGTAACCCACTATAGTTAATTCAAGAGTGATTCAGTTAGGCTTCACTGACGTTTCGGTTTTACCTCAATCCATAACCAAAATTGAAGTGGAATTGGGAACTTACGGGTTTTCATGCACGGCAAACCAACACTCAGGTGGTTAGAAGCTTAAACAACAGCTTAGCCTTCGACCAGAAAGTAATGGTGAAGTACTAGGCGTTTCCCCATGACAAGGTACCGTCAATGATTTAGAGGCGGTTGGCTGTCAACACTACAAATAATACAAGTACCAGTAGTTTGAAACCATTGTTACAATTACCATCTTGCTTTAATAGCCAGATCGCTTGTTCCCTCAAACAACAGCCTATCTACTTGTACTGAACTAGTGAGTAGTCTCCACTAATTTAGCATGGGTTGTAGCCAATGTGTGCCACGGCCTCGCCAATGATGAAACAACTGATAACACCCACCCACCCACCACTGCGATAACTTACACACCCATCACATGCTGGGTATTAAAGATTTCATTTCGATAAAAAATATTCCTATACTATTCATGCGAGTTTAAGTTCAATGTTCTTACACTCTGTAATTATAATTCCTCATGCTGGGGATTAACAGTCTCAGAGATAATTATGTTCAGACAAACAGTGCCAGCATAATCTAAACGAGATCTATAGCACTGCAAGGTTAAGTTCTGAGGTAACATTAATATTCTCATTAATAACACATTGGCTATTGCGAACACCAATACATTGTTGACATCCGGTTGGTTCGTTTACTAATTATTCCTACCAGATCGCTGCGCAATCACATTTAATTTCATCACTGCCAATTGATTTTGGCCCCAAATTTTGAATATACCTACTTTAAACTGCAACTGCCACTTATCGGTCCACTTTAACTTAAACTTACCGAGTCCTCCGGTAGTTTTTTAAGTCTTTCTTTGGAACTAAAATGCGTTCGATTTCAGTAATGCCTAAAAATTTACATATACTGTTGTTTACACCCGTTCCCATCTAATGTTATTCTATTTACTAAGTTCTGTCCATTATACCCTAATCCAATTTGATTTTCGACCGCAGTGTGAGTGTTGCAAATGTCGTTATCAACAACGACAAAAGCCGTCTTGCTTAAATCAAGATAAGAAATAAATTGCTTATCTTCATATTGAGGATGAGAATCTCTCATTCTCTTAAAATTCATTAAAAGAACGAAAACAATTTGAAAGTCAAACGCATCGTTGGTGTGTTTTAGCGAGTGTCTTACAATATAAACATTTCGGGGCTTTTAGTGTTCCCGCGGCCCGGTCCTCGACCAGGCCTCCACCCCCAGGAAGCAGCCCGTGACAGCTGACTAACACCCAGGTACCTATTTTACTGCTAGGTAACAGGGGCATAGGGTGAAAGAAACTCTGCCCATTGTTTCTCGCCGGCGCCTGGGATCGAACCCAGGACCACAGGATCACAAGTCCAGCGTGCTGTCCGCTCGGCCGACCGGCTTCCCTTGGAAGGTCATATGACGTCCTCTAACCTGTATACAAGATATAATCCATATGTTCACTGCAATACTATAATGATGGATCACACCATAAGTATCAAGAATATATAAAACATTCAAGTATACTGTAAATATATTCATTAGTAAAAGACGCAATACCAACGTGTTAACAAAAATCGGTTAAATTTAAGTGCTAAAAGTTTACGAAAAAGAGTGAGGGAGTGCGTGGGCGGGGGGGGGGGGGGGCAAGAGCTTTGGGTGAACGAATGTGTGTTTTTCTTTTTATTGTCTTTAGGGCTGGAGGGAAAGGGATAATTGAAGTGGAGGAAGCCCTGAAGGCGGGCATTACCTGCACTATGGAAGCAGCACTGCTACCGTGCTAGTCCATCCGCTGCTCACCTCAGTGCCGTTAACCCAGGAATTTCATATAATAGCCCCAACAGGAGCTGCGAAGCTCCAACAACGGGACGCCAGCTGACAGTATTTTACCAGTTGCAGCACAACAGAACATCTACAGTGCATCACCGCCACACAAGGGAGGGCACTATGGGAACAACAATATAGTATAGAAGCGGCATTACCCAACATTTAATATTGGATTACGAGGTAGTAGTAGGAGCGGAGGTGAGTGGTGGTGGTGGAGGCGAGGGCCCACTATACACATTACCACACCAGCCAGGAGTGGGCCCTGTCACCCACTAGCGGCACACGCTCTACGGACCACGGCCAGCGCGCACCTCCTCTCTTCCTCCTGTGTCAGCCTTTACCGTAGTCTCCCACAACTCTTCAGCCACCACACAAGGTCACCACTAGGCCACCTTCATTGTCAAAAATTCCTGCTGATATCGGACAAGTAATCAACAGGAGATACCGTCTCACAAGACTGCATTAAGAAACTCGCTCACTCCCCAAAAAACTCGAACGATCCAAAGATAAGGGAGCACAGTCAAAACACGACACCCATCTGCACTCCAGTTAGGAGAAGCGTCTCCCAAGGCAAGGGAGAGAGTGCCTGGCACTCGCCATGTTGACTATGGCACTGGTGCTGGGAGTGATGTCTCCTGCAGCAGCCCTCACTCCTACCCACTCTCACCACTTGCAACTAGGTCAGTAAATGAACAAATGTAGTGTAAAGTTAGGTCAGTAACTTTGCCTTACAACTATAATGTATTACCAGGATACTTTACCCTTACTTTTATGACCGGTTTAATTGCTATATTTCACCTCCATTTTTATTTAAAATAGAATCTATGACTACTACTGAAGTGTAGAAAATGCATGTATTACACTTTCAAAGATTATGTATTCTATACTTTGACAAATGAAGGCCCCTGAGGTGTTACAAATTTAATATTAACGAAGTAGCTTATATACTTTACAGCATTTACAAATTAGGTGGTCATGTAAAATATTACTTTAAAACACCGGCGGACAACCATCTCAACACCAAGTACGGTATACTGTACTCCAAATAATAGTCCCCTTGGCGAATCGAAGCACAGGGTTCCTGCTTGTTGGAGCCCGACAAATGAGCCACAGAGACATTAGAAAGATTTGTTTTAGTGTCAGAGTAGTTAACAAATGGAATGCATTAAGCCGTGATGTTGTGGAGGTTGACCTCATACACGGTTTCAAATGAAGATTTGATAGAGCCCAGTAGGCTCAGAAATCTGTACACCAGTTGATTGACGGTTGAGAGGTGGGACCAAAGAGCCAGAGCTCAACCCCCGCAAGCACAACAAGGTGAGTACAGTAGACAAGAGGTGGGTTACTGCGCAACATGCATCAATCACCCCTACACACACACGCTCTGACCAAAGCGTGTCATTTCACCGCACTCCGTCAACATTATGTAAGATCTTTCATTCTTGAGAAATCTCATACCATTTACAGCCCCGCTCCCGTGTCTGGTAATTCCACTACGGGCTCACTATAGCCCGTGCTACTTGGAACTTTTGTTCCGAGTAGCTGAATCTAAAACAACAACAACAATTGAGAAATCTAAGCTGCTTTCCAAACACAATACGAACCATCACCACCTTTCCCATCCATCCAGGTGAGCACATCTAGGAGAGTACGCGTACACGCCATCACGCTCGCATGGAGAATTTGTTCACCCAATTTGCCAGACCAAAATTGGAATGTGCAGCAGTGGTGTGGTGCCCATATCGCAAGAAGTACAGTACATCAATATATTAGAAACGGTGCAAACACATGCTATTAAATGGCTCCCGGGACTTAAGAACATGAGCTATGTTGATAGACTCGAGGTGTTAAACATGCCAAGGCTACAAGTTAGGAGGTAAAAGAGGAGATATGATCACTTCGTACAAAATAGTAGGAGAAATAAACAAAGAGAAACTTTTGAAACTTTAAATTTTAGGAACATAGATTCAAGCTAAGGAAAGAAAAATGCTAAAAAAATATAAAGAAGCTTTCTTTCGCACACTGAATGGCAGACCGTTGGAACAACTGAGAAGTTCCAGTCATATGACAGTATAATAATAGGAAGACGGGACACCACCAACTGTAGCTCTCAAGCTCTCATCCCGTAACTACGCTTAAGTAATTACGCTCCTTTGTGCGCGCACGCACACGCTCATACTAACTCACACTCACTCACTCGCTTCCCCTCTCTTGCACACACACACACACACACACTGTGTGTGTGAGGTCCACACTAATGCATTGTGTGTTTTGTGCAATGCATCGCATTGTGTGTGCGAGGCCAGCCTCAGGCCCCCCAGGGCCTCGTGGCTGAGTGGACAGCGCCTGGCTCTCGTAATCCTAGGGGTCTGAGAATCGATCCCCGGCGATGGCGGAAACAAATGGGCAGAGTTTCTTTCACCCTGATGCTCCTGTTCACCTTGCATTAAATAGATACCTGGGGGTTAGACAGCTGTTGCAGGCTGCTTCCTGTTGATTGAAGTTGGTTGACTGATAGTTGAGAGGCAGGACTAAAGAGCCAAAGCTCAACCCCCACAAGCACAACTAGGTGAGTACACACACATCTAGTAAAGTTTGTGTAAGGAATCATTCAGGATATTGTATACCATATATGTCGGACCAATCCTGGAGTATGCAGTTCCAGCATAGACTGCATACCTAGTCAAGCACAAGACAAAGTTGCACAAGTTCAGAGGTACGCCACCACCCAAGCTGAGGGGCATGAAGTACGAGGAAAGACTACTCTAATTAAACCTCACGTCACCTGAAGACAAAAAGAGCAGAGAGATGATTACAACTGACAGGATTCAGATGGGAATTGACAGGGTAGACAATGAAACATTATTTATCCCGGGTGGTTATCTTGAGGTTATCTTGTGATGATTTCGGGGCTTAGCGTCCCCGCGGCCCAGTCCTCCTTTTTGTTACACATCCCCAGGAAGCAGCTCGTAACAACTGTCTAACTCCCAGGTACCTATTTACTGCTAGGTGAACAGGAGCATCAAGGTGAAAGAAACTCTGCCCCTTTTTTTCTGCCTCTGCCTCGGATCGAACCCAGCACCTTAGGACTACAAATCTCGAACCCTGTCCACTCAGCTGTCAGGCCCCCCCCCCTATTGGTAGGGATGCCTCTCAACTGTCAATCAACTGGTGTACAGATTCCCCGAGTCTACTGGGCAATTGTATCTACATTTGAAACTGTATGGCTTCCACCTCCACCATTTCACTGCCTAATGCATTCCATCTGTTAACTACTCTGACACTGAAAAAGTTCTTTCTAACATCCAACCATGTAGCTCATTTGGGTACCAAGTTTCCACCTGTGCCCCCTTGTTTGTGTACCACCCGTGTGAAACAATGTATCTACCAATGTCAATTCCTCTTGAGAATTTTATAGGTCGTGATCATGTCTCCCCTAACTCTTCTGTCTTCCAGTATCGTGAGGTTTAGTTCCAGTAATCTTTCCTCGTAGCTCATACCTCTCAGTTCAGGGACTAGCCTGGTGACATACCTCTGAACCTTTTCTAACTTTGTTTTGTGTTTGACTAGATGTGGACTCCACTCTGGAGCAGCATATTCCAGTATTGGTCTGACATGTGAGGTATACAAGTTTCTGAAGGATTCCTTACACAAGTTTCTGAAGGAAGTTCTTATGTTTGCCAGCCTTTTTGTCATATGACTCTCTGAAACTACTTATGGTTTTGGCATCACTACCTTTTCTCACTAGATGCAACTATTTACCACTGTTTGCAAAAGAGAATTTTCTAATATTTTTTGGCAGCATTGTTTCCTTAGTTTGAAGCTATGACCTCTTGTTCTTGATGTTGCGGGTTTGAAGCTATGACCTCTTGTTCTTGATGTTGCGGGTTTGAAGCTATGACCTCTTGTTCTTGATGTTGCGGGTTTGAAGCTATGACCTCTTGTTCTTGATGTTGCGGGTTTGAAGCTATGACCTCTTGTTCTTGATGTTGCGGGTTTGAAGCTATGACCTCTTGTTCTTGATGTTGCGGGTTTGAAGCTATGACCTCTTGTTCTTGATGTTGCGGGTTTGAAGCTATGACCTCTTGTTCTTGATGTTGCGGGTTTGAAGCTATGACCTCTTGTTCTTGATGTTGCGGGTTTGAAGCTATGACCTCTTGTTCTTGATGTTGCGGGTTTGAAGCTATGACCTCTTGTTCTTGATGTTGCGGGTTTGAAGCTATGACCTCTTGTTCTTGATGTTGCGGGTTTGAAGCTATGACCTCTTGTTCTTGATGTTGCGGGTTTGAAGCTATGACCTCTTGTTCTTGATGTTGCGGGTTTGAAGCTATGACCTCTTGTTCTTGATGTTGCGGGTTTGAAGCTATGACCTCTTGTTCTTGATGTTGCGGGTTTGAAGCTATGACCTCTTGTTCTTGATGTTGCGGGTTTGAAGCTATGACCTCTTGTTCTTGATGTTGCGGGTTTCAAGAATTCCTCGTCGTAAATTTTGTAGATTATTGTTACAATTTAGTATGTGGTGATCATATTCATCCTTTTCCTTCTATCTTCTAGCTATGGTTATCTTGAGGTTATCTTGAGATGATTTCGGGGCTTTTAGTGTCCCCGCGGCCCGGTCCTCGACCAGGCCTCCACCCCCAGGAAGCAGCCCGTGACAGCTGACTAACACCCAGATACCTATTTTACTGCTAGGTAACAGGGGCATAGGATGAAAGAAACTCTGCCCATTGTTTCTCGCCGGCGCCTGGGATCGAACCCAGGACCACAGGATCACAAGTCCAGCGTGCTGTCCGCTCGGCCGACCGGCTCCCTATTTATTCCCTATGGTATATTTAAAATCTTTAGCTTCTCCTTATAGTCTTGTTTTTCAGTTCTGAAAAACATATCATAAGCATGTTTTTGCACCTTTTCCAACTTATTGATGTGCTTGAGATATGAGCACGAAACAACTGCCTCATACAGTACAGTATTACAATTTTGGTCTCTTAAATCATGAATAGTTTCTTTAGTATTTAACCATCTTTGCATTTAAAAGCAATTTGGAAATTGGAAAGCATAGTACTGTATATGCCTCTTGCACTATATCCTTTATGTAGTCCTCTAGTAACAGTCAGAGCCACACCTATATATCTCTCTTTTTCAGAGTTCTTTAATGCCTTTCCACATGATTTCTAGCCTGTTTGTGACCTATTTTCTATTCCATAACATGACATTTATTCACATTGAATTCCATTTGCCAAGACCAAACCACACATCAGAAGGTGAAGTTTGGTCATCATATCTTCAGCCACATTATTGTGACTCATCGTCTCCATTTGCCAACTATTGCTCCATATAACTACTCTGTCCAGCTGATCTTGGATTTGATTCATGACCTATGCCACAAAGTAGTTAGGTTTAACAAGAGATCAGTAGCAAAAAGCATTTTCTGAAACACACACTTCTAAAAATACATCCATAATAATAGTACAGTAAAGAGCAAATTAAATATTTCATTAGTAAGGAATAAGGAAGCTAAACCATAGAACCAAGAAGAGAAAGAAGAAAATATGTGTATAAGTATTTGTGTGTACGTCTGATACCATACTCCTTGTGAGGGAGGAAATGTATATTTTTACCTCTCAGAATGTTTGGTAATATGTTTATTTGTGATGTGTGTATATGTATATATTAACACGTTGTACTGAACGGGGTGAGAATAGCTTGAGCTACCTCATCCCTTTGTGTGTATTTTACCTCAATAAACTTATTTCAATTTCAATTTCAATTTCAATGTGTATAAGAAGAAAAGTTATCGAGTCACAATAAAGAAAACCCCTTAATATTTTATTGCATTTCCTCAGAGCGGGAGACAGTGGCAAGGCAGTGGGCGCCAGTCGTATATCTTCATCCCGATGAACACCACTACCCGAGTTCAGTAAATCACTTTCTCCGACATGTCAAACCCAGGTAGATCTCACCCATATATCTGTCATCTACACACTTATCCTTAGAGATACACAAGCACTAAACTCGTAACACTAAGCTCAGGTTCAGTTTGCAACTGCCACCTTCAAGTTGTTGCATCATACATATCAAAATGTTGCCATTATTCAGCCTAACATAATATTTACCTTTAAAAAATAAACTAAGACCACTCTCCATTATGAATGCTATAAATACAAACAAATACTCAATTAGTGGTTGAGGTAAAATATCAATAACAAAGATCAATAAAGAATCAACTCAATTAAAATGAATGTGTATAAACCCTACAATAACAGGCACTAAAACCATATATGTACAGTAATATAATCTAATAGCCAACTACTTACACATCATAAGACATTGGTAAGCAAACAATGGAGTTAAGGCCTCTAATGTGTTCAACTTGGACTTTATTAAATAAATCATGAAATGTCTTAAAATTTGTTAAGGCCAATCAAGCCTTTAAAGAACCCAAGTTAGAATGCATAAGTTGTTTTTAACAGAGGGTGACTAATCAAGTGACATGGATCAAGGATGGCAAAGATATGTATTTTAAGGGCAATTCAGTGCAGTACTGTAAACAATACCCTTATGTTCACAGGTACAGAATTTGAAATTTATCAATGTATTCTCCAGGTCTCGAGCTCCACAGCTTGACTATTCTAATAGGTATACAATAACAGGCCCTTAGGTGAAATGCTCTTAGGTGAAGTGTTTTATATCTGCTTAAACATTCAAGCTGAGAAGCTTGGTACCTAAAAATCTAGTGACATTTTAAACACTACAGTACAGTATCTGCAAACATATAGGATTGCTTAAGGTATGTCTTTGTCTGCAATCCACAATCATTGTTATTCAATTGTTTACCTACCACTTGGTGGGTTTTTCTTAGTTTTAGGGTACACACCTAATTCCCAGGCCCCCCCACCTCACTTCGAAGAGTGAACTAGATTCTGGTACTGGCTTCCAGTAGGTCAAGGAGGGTCTCGAAAGGCCTGGTGTGATTTTCTAAGGCTTAGCAATATCAATTCTCAAGCTATAATACGATTGAGGTGAGTTCTCCCAGAAAATTAACCAAGTATTTTACATGTAACTTAATACCAGACCATAAGTGTTTGCAGTACATAGAATACCCTGAATGCAAGAATGAACATATCTGCCAAGAAACGTGTATATTTTAGCTAGAAATCTTTTTCCCGATACACCATTTTTTTTTTTTTTTTACATTTCTAGTATGAGAAAAAGAATGCTATTTACATATTTACCATTAATCATTACCACACAATTATAACAATACTGAGCATTAACAAGTTGTTCCTGATGAATAATTTGGGATGACTTCTTTTGCCACCAGGTGGCATCGGATATCAAATCTAAATCACTTTTGATGGCCATTTGTGTGAATGGACTTTACAGAATGTAGAAACCTACTTTTTCAAAACATTTGATAAGATTAGAACATTGTAGAGTCCCATGAGGGTCTGTTACATTGAACTAACTCAAGATCACAAACATTCTTAATTTGGGAATAGGAAACAAGAAGATATTTTGGTAAGTAATAGCACAAATAATATAAATTTTAAATAAACTATTGTAAAGTACTGTATAATGGATAAATACAGTTTAAACAATCATAAAATATATTGATGCACTACATATATATAGCGTGACATGTAAGGTGTTCCATATTTTGGATTTATCACAAAGTATGACGTATATTTGTAATAGCTGGTATGCTCAAACTAATCTAATACATAGTCAACAGTTTGTTGTTATTCAAGTATAGCAGGTGGCAAGGAATCCAATAGTATTGTGAGAGGAGACTTGACTATAATGATGCCATCACTTCCTGTGGGTAAACCAAGTCAAGGAGTCTACCTCTTATCACCTCACAACTTGGGTAAGGCAACACTGAGAAATCTAATTATTTTTTTTACACATTTTGAATTTTCATGTTCCATAAATTCCTTTAGGTACAAATATGTTGCACATTCATTTACCCCTTCTAATTTTGTTCATAATAATACTTTTTTCATACTATAATTTATAGTACAGTACTTTATTTCTAGTGATTGAAATAAATTTTTCTTAATCTCTTTTCATAAGCACGGTTTCTAATTCCTGTTATTAACTTTGTTATTCTTTGCTGTACTTGTTGCAAGTAACTTTATGTCCATTCTGTAGTATGGTGACCAAAATTTTACTGCATAATCTAAATGGGGTTCCATAATAATAAAGCTCTTGTGTTAAAGCTCTTTAATAACATGGTTATTTTGTTGGCACTGTTTCTAGATATAAATCCCATTATTCTATTTGCCCTATTCCGAATATTTATTCATTGATTTTTCTAGCTTTAGATCCCATGATACTCCGATCTTTTTTCAAATTCAAGGTGTGCAATTTCAACATTATCCTGCCGATATCTGACAACTATAATAATAATAATAATAATAATAATTTATTTAGGAAAAGTGCATACGTAGTTGCAGAGTTACAGTACAAACATTCTGTTTGATTTAAAGATAGAGGTAGTACATACAATACCTAAAGCCACTAGTACTCAGCGTTTCGGGCAAACTATAGTATTATCATTACCTAGACTCGGAATCCTACATTTTTCAACATTAAATTGCTTCTGCCAACCTTTCATCCACTCCAAACTCCTACCTAGATCACCCTGAAGTGATTTTAAATCTTCTGAATTTATTTCCCACTATTTTGCATTTCTGCAAATTTGTAAATGTTGCTGTTCAATCTTGTATTTAAATCATTTATATTCAATATATGGTAAATAACAGAGGTCCCAGGACAGAACTGAGGCCCTCTACTTACAATGTTTTCCACTCAGACATAACTATTTATGCAAACTCTGTTTCCTTTGAAATAACCATGCACTTATCCAACTGAGAATTGCACCCCACAATACCATGAGACTACCTTTCTAATCAGTCTTTCATAAGACACAGTATCAAAAGCTTTGCCAACAGTCAAGGTACACAAGATCACAATCCTCATCACTATTAAATGCGTCAAATATCCTGGAAAAGAACGAGAGCAAATGTGTCAAAACACGAGCAGCCTTTTTTTTAGGCCATGTTGTTAATCTTTTGTTAATCTATGATTTTCAAGATGTTGATGAATAGATTTTACAATTATCAATTCAGTCAATTTTCCAACAGACAATAAGTTAATTGGCTGACAGTTTGACACAAGTAATCAATTTCCATTCATAAAGAGTAGAACAACATTTGCAACTCTCCCAGAAGAATGAGACGATGCAAGTGCTGCAACAATTATGAAGACAATGTATGGATAAAAAGAAAAACAAAAATTCAGTTAAAAAAGTGATAGATGAAATATATTAAATGAAAGGGTAGTGTATACCAACACCATTGACAGCAACAAAGCTCTATGACAAATTCTAGGGAAGAATAGTCCACAAGCTTGGCTCTTATCCAATATCTATTTAGGTAATTTACACTCACAGTTTCTTATTATTTTGCCCTAATTGCAAATCATTAATTTATGACACAGATATACCCTCCATAAACAAATAATAAGGCAGGATCACTAACAGTATTTTTGTTTAACTTGCAGAATGCTCCAATTGTCCATTGCCAAGGTTTCTTTTGGGCAAGATGCCAGGTACACACAGTCCTCCTCCAGTCTATGCAACAATTCATTCCTGTGACTTGCCTCCTGCTGTCAGAGCAAGCAGAAGCACTCCACTTGCAGATGATTATTCAGACGTTTTTAATAATGAAGAAACTGAAATACCATTCTCCTCAGACATGACATCACAAGAGGAAAATCAGCCAAAAAATAACACAAAGAGAGCACCTAATAACAGATTAAGTACGACGTTATCAGTTACCACGCTTACACCTACTTCTTCATCGCCTTCAACATTGTTGTCTGATAAACTGAAAATGGAGGATGAAGATGCTCTCTCACACTACTCCAGCACAACAGAAAACACAGTACAAGTCCCACCATTATTAGGTATCATAAATACTGATACCTCTTCATTTCGTATTGGACAAATGACACGCGCTACCTTTAATAATACACATACTAATCAATTCCATAAGACACATTCCTTAACTTTTAAATCTAATAATATAAATGTAAACAAAAAGGATAACATTAACAATGTAACTAATAGTTTTCCAATCAATACAAATGACAGTTTCAACACCACTGAACATACACCTAATTTTGAAAGAACACTAGATCCATTTTTACTGCAGGTCCAAACAACCAGTCAGAGCAATCCTTCCAGCAACTCTGTTACTCCATATAAGATTTTCACCACAGCTAATCCGATAACAAAACACTTTAGTTCTAGCATTGTAGAAGCAATGAAGCACAACACACACTTGCCTTCTAGAAATACAAGTGAAAATGATGCTGCAGTTAAGCAAAATATGGAAAATGAGAAAGTGATGGCAAATGTTACAGCCTCATACCACACCAGTGAGAAGCGCCACATATTAAAAACTACAAGTGACACAATACTGCCTCATGAGCAACAATTCACTGTGACCTACTGGATGTTTTATCCTTATAACTACGGCAAAAAGATATGCACAGCTAATCTAGGATTTATCCTCGGGCATGTTTTTAAGCTGCCAATAAATGGTGTTTGTCTTGGGGAAGAAATAACCATGGGAAGCCATGTTGGAGACTGGGAGCACGTTTCAATCAAATTTAAGGTAAGTCACACATAATTGACTTCTTTATTAAAATTGACCCTGGTAGAACAGAATAAGGTAATGACAACAACTGTAGAAGCACCAATTTAGAGAGGAGTCGAAATCTAACAAGAGATAAACAGGGACAGTGTTAATAAAGGGGAAATTTCAGAAGCGGTAAGGTTAAGGTTTACCCACTCCTTGAGCATTGAGGTCAAGGAGTGGGACATTGTGTATACAGCATTTTATGTCTTAAAAGTATTATACACTGTTGCTTACTAATTTCAATCTCTGGGACGTCTCTTGATTAGTGCAAAATCCTAATTTGCAAGGCTTAGCAGCTGAGTTACTTACCAACAACCTATGTTGGTAAGGTGGCAGCCTATACTGTATTTACACACAAAATATATATTTTTTTACATTGCATTAATAATGTTAAAAATTATCAGAAATACTATAAACAATTTTTAATTATATAAATGCTTGTACAGTACAGTGTATCCTTGCTAAAATAACTGGCCCTTCCTGACCCCACGAGCTAGCTGTGTAGTTCTGATTTGCGTTATCACTTTGTTCTTGGGCCTGACCCCTGTAGATTGATGTTTGTACAGTAATGTTTTGTACTAAAAATAAAGACATAAATCAGTCATTATTCAGAAATTACCAAATTACAAAAGTGCAACTTAATAGAAAAGAATGTTGCACTTTTTTTTAGAGTTTGGAAAGACAGAAGAAATCCTGCAGGTAATTAAGGTTATGAAGACAGTTCTAGACACTTAATACTACTGTAGGATACAGAAATATCTGATGGGACGAATCACTATGCCGAGTAACGGCAATAGTTGATCTCTGAAGTTAATGCACTACATACTATACTGGCAATAAAATGGAAGACATGCTAAAGTCACAAATACGAGGAAATGAATTTATACCTGGATATGTCAAAAAGATAAATGAGTGTAAGCATAAACATAAGAGAGGTTAACACTGCTAGGAATAATCCCAAGGCAACAGTAGTCCAACCCTATCAAACCACCTGGATTGTATCCAGAGAAGGCTCTGGGAGTTGTTCTACTTCCCAAGCCCAGCCTAGGGCCAAGCTTGTCTTTTGAGAGCTTGGTTCATCAGTGTTGCTTGGGGACAGCCCATAGGTCTACATATCCACTACAACCCAGTTAGTCTGCCACTTCTTGCAGAAACTTATCTAATTGCTTTTTGAAGAAGTCAACTTTTGCTCTGGCAATACTTCTTATACAGTACTTGCTGGTAGAATACTGAACAACTGTAGACCACTGATGTTCATTGTTCTCTGATTGTGCCTATGGCATTTCTGCTCTTCATTGGCTCTATTTTGCATTTCCTGCAATATCATTTGCTCTAGTATGTTATTTTATTGTGCAAATTTGGAACCTGGCCCTCCAGTATTTTCCACTGAAATTATGTAATACCACTCGTCTCCTTTCCAGAGAGTACATTTTAAAAGCTTAGAGACAGTCCCAATAATTTAGGTGCTTTATCGTGTCTATGCGTTCTGCATGTTCTATGTATTCCCTCTATTTCAGAAATCTCTCCTGCTCTGATGGGGTTAGTGAGTATTGAGCAGTGCTCAAGGCGGAACAGGACAAGTGATTTGAGTAGTATGAGCATTGTGATGGGATCCCTGGAATTGAAGATTCTCATAATCCATCCTGCCATTTTTCTATCCAATGCTATATTTTCTTTGTTATGCCCCTAAATATTAGGTCATCAGATATCGTTATTCCCAGATCCTTTACATGTTCCTTTCCTACTATGGATAGAGCTGAGTGTGTCTTCTACCCTTTATTTCATTTAAGGTCTTCATTTTTACCATGCCTAAGTACTGTACTTGGAATTTATCACTGTTAAACATCATGTATTTTTCCACTGCCCAATTGAGAACGTTATTAGTATCAGCTTGTTTTTCAATGTCTTCCGGAGAGGTAATTTTCATGCTGATTTTTATATAATCTGCAAAAGATGACAAAGCTGTGATTTGTATTTTTGTCTATATCTGATATGTGAATAAGGAAATATAGTGATGCAAGGACTGTGCCCTGAAGTAGCTCACCCCTACCCAGGAAAGCACTTCCACGTCTACTACCCAGCATGAAGAGCAGGATACACACCACTACAAATCCATCCTGACTCACAGAACTAGACCATGTATAACATATTCCTGATATAAAAAATACTCTAGTGTTAGTCTTCTATTAAAAAATGGTCTGATAATAAAACTTTACAGGGAAGTACACCAGTACAGATGTATGTATCAACCCACACTTTTGGAGCTTACTACACTTATGATCCCCGTCTCAACAAGTTCCTTTATGCTGATGAAGATGTGAGAGAAGGCATTAATATGTCACCCATATATCCACAAACTGTGCAGCTCACAGGATTTCACCCAATTCTTTATGCTGCACAAGGATCACATGGACTTTGGGGAGCTCCAGGTAATTTTATCCTTTTTTTTGTACCTGTGGGTACCAAGTACTGTATGTTATTATAGGAACACCTATAAAACTTTATTACAATATAAAAAGAGACAAAAAGATTGGAATAATGACTCAGAAATGACTTGTGACCCTTTAACTCACCATATGACATCCCAAAAATCTTGTACAGTGTTATTTTCAAGTCTTCTTGATTCCGTCTCTTTAACTGTGGCAAGGTTCATCCTCTTTTTGTCCCTTCATAGTTTAATCTTCAAAGTTCTGGTAAGACCCTCATTATATTCCTTAGATTTTCAAGTTTAGTTTTGTGTTTCTTGAGGTGGGATTCCTTCCTTGGGCAGAATACTCCTAATACAGAATCAGAAGTTTTATTTGTAATAACTTTTACAAATCATTACAAATCTGGTTGGACTTAACAGGTTTACAGCAGTAAATATAACATGTAATAACATGGGTTCCTAAATGCCCTTCTTATGTTTGCCAGTTTTGCTTATTTATGTGAGCTTCTGGTGTATATAAACTCCCACATCCTCATTTTTTGCCATTTCAGAAAATCTGCTTGTAGTACAGTTGTCTCCTTTCTTGTCTTGTAAACATGGATCCTGGGTTTGATTCCCAGGCAGGACAGAAATGGTTGGACACATTTCCTTTCACCTGATGCATCTATTCACCTAGCAGTAAATAGGTAACCAGGAGTTAGGCAACTGTTGTGGGGGCTATATCCTGAGTAGAGTCAGTAGTTCAACCTAGGAGGAGGACCTCAATACAAGCCTATACATATACCTGTATAGAAACTTCCCATTCTCAACCACGGAAATTATATCATTTCTTTGCTACATCTCCAAATCTCATTACCCTGCATTTGTCTGAGTTAAAGTCTAGTATCCTAATCTGCAACCACCCCTGAAGTTTATAAATTATCTTACATATTCATTCAATCTTAATGTGTTCTTATTCACTCCATCGATTCTGCATCATTCGTAAACATTCACATGCGTGCATCAACTTCCTCATTTAGGTAATGTACATATATACCACTGCCAGCAAGAGTATAGTATTCCACTTATTATATCCCTCTACTCTGAGGCCTCTCCTCCTATAACTGTTATCATAGAGGTACTCTCTAATCCAATTTAGCACCCTCCTAGTTATCCCTACTTTTTTCTCAGGTATGTATAGCAGGCTCTTGTTTGAAGCTGCATTAAATGTCTTCCAACAATCCATACACACACAATCTGTCCAATCTTCCCTTTCTTGCTTTATTGATGTTGCACTGTCATAAACTCCAGTAGGTTCATTAAGCAGGACTCTCCTTCTGTGAAGCTATGTTGGTGTTTGAAGACAAGGTTTGCACCCTCTAGATCAGTGGTTCCAGATGTTTTGGGGCCTTCACCTGCTTGGTTTCATGAACTAATACCCAGTAGCCCTCTAATCTGGCCTGGGGCTAGGCTTCTCTTGTAACTGCCTGATCCTAGAGGCTTCCTGTTTTCATAGTCTGAAGGCCCCACATCACAATCGGTTTGATTTAGGTTAATTTGGTAAATCTAGCTGGAACTTGCTATGTTCCCTTTTGAAAGCTTCTCCCTTTGTTCAGCAATATTTTGTATATTTGTCTAACCTTGTCACTCTCCATAATAGAAAAAGAAAACTTGTATAACGAAATGATTTTCGTTATACAAGTTTCTTCGTCTGTTGACATGTAACATACGAAGTTTTAAGGGTCATTTTGTGTTAGGAACGGGAGATGTGTGTGTGATGCTGTTGCCTGATGGTGGTTAGATTAGGTTACAAGCAGGTCAACTTATAGTCACCTGCAATGTCAAGTGTGGCTATGCAGTATTTTGTACTTTATGAATGAGCCACTGTCATCCATTGTGCTGTAAGCATGTCTCCAGTGATTCCTTAGCATCTATATAACCCTGTAGATATAGTTAGTAAAAATTCCTATGATGCTTGTGTAATTAATATGTCATCCTTCCTGAGTGTAAACATTCCTGTCCAATTTACATGGAGGAACTCTTATCTCATTCTGCTACTGCTTAAAGTTCAAGTTTCAACTTTCCATTAGGAAAGCACATTACCTTATATAATACTTTTTTTTGTAAGGCATAGTATAAAGCTTATTTAATCATATAATGAGGAAAACTTTGATGTCACCTTAGGTATTCATCAGTACATGTCCATTCCACTTCTGAAGGATGCCACAGGAATAGGAATGGAATGGAAGACATGGCTTAATCTGAAAGTTATAGACTTGAGCAATCCAGCAACAATAAAACAACACAGGTATGTATAATGTTGAGCACAAGGTAAAGGTAATCGTGTAATCTTTTAGAATATTATCTTTACTTCTGGGACTCTCGTATGTTGCATGCAAATTGGTGTACTTTAAGACCAAAAGGATATTTTTCAATTTGTACCTCCAATACTTTCTTAGGATAATCACCAAGCCAGAAAAGAAATCCATGCCTGACTAAAAGCAGGAAGGAACCAAAACCTAACTCTGGCTGCATAAGCACCAAGAGCACTGGTGAAGGCACTAAGTCAACACTGAGCAAGGAAAACATTTGAAGGATGAGGTTCCGTATTCTCTGTCCAGTTTTCTCATGCCCAGTGTAGACCTGTTGTGCATTCTGTCAATTATTTCAGCCGTTTATTGAGGAAAATACCCTTAATAAAGGCTGATAAAAATAGGAAGTGTTGATGATGCACCGGTGTTCAGAATGAGGCTACCCATTACCCTAAAGAAAAAGCTGCAGATAATAAAACACACCGAGAAGGAAGAAACAACAGAGATAGCACACGTTTACAGTGTGAACCACTTCACAATTTGTACTATTATCAAGGACAAGAATATAATTTTAAAGCATGTGCAGAAGAAGAAGAAGAAGAAGAAGAAGAAGAAAAAGGTCTATGTGCAGAAGAAGAAGAAGAAGAAGAAGAAGAAGAAGAAGAAGAAAAAGGTTTTGTGATTTGTGACATGGAAGAGCTATTAATAACACTTTCGCCCAGACATGACGCAGCATTGCGTCATCCGCTTACTGTCGGTAATGCCGGGGATGACGCAGCATTGCGTCATCCACTTTAAATAATCGCCAAAAATCAGGTTTTTATCCAATTTTGGGGGGACTGGTTTTAAAATGCGCGCTGATGTCTTCCCATTTTCTTTGTTGAGCCTCGTGGCCCTCAGGCGTCTTGGCACACGCCGAGGGCCCATTGTTTTCGCTCCACTGTTGTGACCAATGTCGCCTCCCCTCGCATCTCAAACGTGTGAACATTTCGGCTATTTTCCGTGGCTATATTTCTTACTGCGGCTTTAGAAACTATCTACGCTTACTCCACGATGGATAGTGATCATGAACAAGGCCCTTCCAGGAAGAAAATTGCGAAAGAAAGGCTTGAAAAGGGCGGGAATTGGGAGTGTAGCTGGAAGGCGTCTGAGCGCTCACTCGCAGCTAACGCATGGCCCGTCTTCAACTCGTCGGCGGTTGGAGCGTGACCAGGTTTTTAAATTTATATGCTAATGTTCCTCTAGAGAATTCTATTGCGAACCATTTGAGACCAAAATGAAAGACCTAGGACGAAAATTGAGGTGACCACACTGAAAATAGTGAAAACATTTTATCGCGCTTGCGCGCTCCTGGGTAACTCGTTCGCACTTTCTCTGTTTGCTGCGGGTAATTAGCAGGGCTTTTGGAGTTTATATGCATTTAGTGCTGTAGAGAATTCTATTGCGAACACAATGATACAAAATTTAATCTCGTAGGACGAGAATTAAGGTGACAAAGTTGAAGAGAGTATACACTTTTCAGAATTTACGCGCGCTCCCGTGGCATCCTGGGACCCAAATCGCACAGTTGAAGGGTGGCGCACGGGGTATGCCAAAGTGTTAACAGTGTGGCATGAAGACCAGAATTGCTGTATTAATTATATTGGCCTTATGCTCATATAAGAAAAAGTTAGAATAGAAGTCTTTCTGAAGATTTAAAGAAGAAATTAGGTGCAAATGCAAGTGATACATTTATGACAAGTCATGAGTGGCTTACAAGGCCAGAACAAATTTACATAAAGATGTGTGTCAAGGCTGCCAGTGATATTAATGATGACCAACCAATCTCTACTACTGCCACGTCTAGTAATTATATCCCTTCACTCTTCAAAATTACCCAGCTTTAACAAGCAGGATAACTGCTTGTTCAAGGTAAATAATAGTGTTTCTTACATTATTTGTCCCCAAAATATTGATTTTATATGATGATCTTTGGAGGTCCAGGAACGTATCCCCTCCCCTCCCTCCCTTATGTAACACGGGTTTTGGGTCCCTCTCTCTTTACTTCACTTCCTTCTTTGCCCTCTCTACCCGTATTCTTACTTTTATTTCTAAACCAAGGGACTCCAAAACTTTTAACAAAGCCAACTCCACGCCACGTGGTCCTAAGACGATTGACCGACTTAGGATTCTACACCCAGTATGACGTGACCTAAGCTCTGAACAAAACCCTAGAGTCACCTCTGCTGCCACCACCAGACCAGTAATACAAGAGCAATGATCGAGGTCTGGATCGATCACGCTAATTAATCAACCTAGGGGCTTGATCCCCACTATAAACGATGACCTTGAGTGTGGAATAAATTACACGGTAATGATAATTCCGATTCGATGTTAGAATCGGCGCCCAATGCAACTCTGCCTCGTGTGGACCACGTGACCAGGACAAGTATACACATAAAACACATGGAAACAATAAAATGCAAATTAATAACAAATTTAATTTATTAAAAGAAAACTAAAACAAAATCTAAATATGTTCACTCCCTATCACTTTAACACTCCCTACTTGACCTGAGTGGCAAATGAGAAGACTATTTCTATACATAACCATAGCAACTATACCTCTATGTTTTCCAGCTAAGATGTTGGGCTGGTCTTGGGGAGAGGTAAGATGTTTGACCTCTCCCAGCTGCTCGGCAGATCACACTGATTTTTTCCTTGTCTGGACTACCCCAGACAGAGTATTGTATCCTTCCGCCTAGTCAAAGTCCTACCCAGTTACTAGCAAGGTTTAAGTTATAACAATTAACCTCTGTTGTACTTAATTGATCCAGACTGGTTGAATTATTTTACTGAATTAAATTACAAACATCTAACGGCAGAGCTGTTCCCGATCACAAAAATGGTTATTAAAACTTTGAGAAATAGTAGACCTGTCAACCCCTGATGACCTATGACCGCCGGTCACTCCGCCTTAAAAGTTAGATCTGATTCGTGACGTCACTGATGGTGACTTAAACTCAATAATTAGAATACTCTTGATATTGTATCCAGTACTATTATACAATACAATTTTAATGCAAAATGAATAAAGGCTAATTTTCTCTAAATTACTGAATACTATAGGATGGTTCATTATACGCAGCTATGAACAAAGCGTCGGTTAATTCCACCGCGAATTCCCCTGGGGGTCAGGTCACCATGCGGCTCAGCTTCCCATTCTCTTTTGTCGATAAACCACTCTGGATAATTCTTACAACAGCCTAGTTTGTTACACTTATTTAAAGAATTGTGCTAAAACAGGAAATCTGGTTCAGAGCCCTGAACACGAATACGAATACTCACGAATACCTTTTCAGAACGCATCCCATTTGTAAGCTTGGGACTGCCTGTATTAATATCAGAGATTGACTCAAACAACAAAGATTGAAACAAAAACCTGCCACTGCTTGAAAGGAAATATGGAGAGAGGAAAACATGCAAATGGTAATTGGCAATGGGTAAATAACCCTTGCTCCAACTCGGCCACTTTTAGGTAACAACTCAGATCACCTGGGGGGGCCCCAATCCTCCACTCATCTCACTCACGAGCCACCAGTACCGAACACCAAAACACACGGGGAATAAGACAACGTGGAGGAAATAGGGAAGCTACTGATAGACCACCCAGACGAAGATGTTTTAGTGCATTTAATGCTTGATTTCTGGGTTGCATCCCTCAGTAGCTTCCCAGAGCTTACAGCAGTGCCTTGGAGAGAACACCTTTGCTGAAAAGAATAGATTATAACTAGCAATGACAAATAAAGTCTTATCCATGGAAGCAGGCACAGAACCAGTTTTCAGGAAACATCGTCATTGGTACGTCAAATGCAGTGCTAGTGAGAACAAACCAGCTATTTACAATTCCTAGTTATTTTTTGGGATTAAGCAAAATTTGATATTAATAACATTTTGGAGTACAATATAGGTGTGTTTAAACTGGATTTTTTTTATATTTTGGAAGCTTAACTGCAATACATAAAGTATTGTATATATATATTAGTAGGAGGTTTATACTGATACTTTATGATACTACTGTATATGAATAGGTAATATTTTATGCAATACTGTATAACTTTGAATTCTGATGCAATAAATTTTAGATCATTCATATCATAAATTTTGGCCTATGATATGAATGATCTAAACATTGAAACCTTCACAGATAACTACATTTTAAGAACATTGCAACTGCATAGTAGACTCTTGAAAACAAATTGTAAAATAAACGATACAATCTGCTTTATAAATTGAAGTAACTTTTATCAACCTTCTACAGCCACTGGTGGTATTATGAGGGGCGCTGGGGAAATCCAAGCATCAAGTGCCACATACTTATGCTTGGCTTCTGCGAACACACCAGAGGACCCACTGGAATACCACTCAAACGCATTAACTTCCCATGTCGTCACACCAAGAGTAGAATTCCACAATTATAGCTCCAGTCATGCATTCACCATGGCATAAATCACAAATGGAATGTAAATCTCTATTGTTAGCAAGGGATCCTATCGGGAAAGTTATAATACAATTACCAATAAAGCCTAAAATTCTGGCAAAATGCTCAGCAAATCTGTTGACTGAATTCTCATGCTAACTGAATATACTATACTAGTAATAAGTGTGCACTCTAGAACGCAACTTGCAGACCACGTGTCCACATGAGAGCATTTCTTACTCTCATATCCTTGTAAGTCACTTTGCCTAAAACTTATTTAGAGGTTTATTAAACAAATTATGAAAGCAACATACTGTACAAATAAAAAAAAAATAAAAAATTTGGAAAACATTAAAAACTAGAATAAAGCAAATTTAAATATATCACTTATAAAATATGCAGTTATATGAGCAATTGAATTTTTTGTTAAAAAAAAAAAAATAAAATGCTTGAGTTCATAACAAAATGTTGCTGCAATTACCCAACTTGAGTACTGTACTGTATAACTCAGTTGCAAGTCTCACAATTATACAAAACACTGTTGAACTTTGAGAGCTTGTTGAATCCAAGATAAATTATTGAATATGTTTTTTAGAAATGCAAGTGAGAAAATATATAATGAAAACCATAACCGATGCCATAATAAACAATATAAATGTTTTTGTTTGTTTTCTTGTAAACATTTGTGATAAGTCTCCAAAACAAAGAGAGAAGTGTGGGCAATGTTCCTACGTGCCCACACATACCTCCACGGTTTCTAACAAATTTATCTCTTACAAACAAATCCATAAGGGCCGTGACGAGGATTCGAACCTACGTTTGTGAGCATCCCAGACACTGCCTTAATCGACTGAGCTATACTTATGGGATGCTCACAGACGTAGGTTCGAATCCTCGTCACGGCCCTTGTGGATTTGTTCATTGATGCATCACGTTATTGTGATTTCTGTGTGTTATCTCTTACGCATTGCTCTGGAATATCAATGCAATGGTCTTCTGTAATTTGGCACATTACATAATACAGACAAAATCACTTTCAAATTTATAAGCAACATGTGCTAAATGCCAATCTAATTGAGGAATCAATATTTACAATAAATCGCAAAATTACTGGCATTATGACATACTAAAGAATTAGAAACAATATAATGTAGACACTTGGTTATCTACATGCCTACCTGTAGTACAAAGCAGCCACCAAACCCCAGACCGTTCAGTAACAAGTTGGTCAACTTCTTCACGTGGTCACGGTTGTATATGTCAGGAATGATTAACACGGCCCGATAAAACTGAAAGAAATAATGAACTTTTTATACAAAATATTAGGAACTTTGTTGTTAACCAATGACTGGGAAAATTTTATGACTTCTGTAAATAATGTATCATAGTACTATAACTTTCTATTTTAACTGCCTAATACTGTACAGTCATCCACATTGTAACAAGATGATCTGTGCCGAAAAACTCACCTACTCAAAATATACATAAAAATTAGAATAGTGCATTTAAAAATTAGGTTTTGAATATATGAAAATCACCTTTGGGTAGAATATGCTATGACTCCCCAAAGTATAATATCAACTGTGGTATTGGGAATGGACATTTCAAGGTCAGGCAGGATTGACTTACTGCACCAATATCGCACACAACTTTTCTGTCTCCACAGGGTGATAACACGTGTTGAGTCATTGTTAAAATAAATTTATTTCCTGCCATTGACAGCTTTGCAAGATCTGCACAACATATTCAAATCTCAAAAACCCCAAATAACATCACCTATATGGTGATGATAATTATAGTGAGCTCTGGTTAACAACCAACTACCCACCCTTGTTTACATTCACTCCTGCCACCAGGGAATAGTACCTCTTCCAACCTCCACATGCCATAACTCACTCTCTCTCCACTTACATTTCAATGCTTAGGTAAAATCCAATATAAATAGGAAAGTGGAGGTAGGCTGGGTAGGAATGGAAGTGACATAATAACCTCAGAAAGGTGCCTTTCAAATACTCAAAGTCTGTTTTCCAAGTTTGCCTATTCTACCACTCCTATTCATACTATACAGAAATTGAAATGGAAACTAGCGAGATGTGGGAGGCTTAACATCCTCCATATTTCAATTGAGAATGTAGTCAAAAGAGATAATGGATATAACAAAGTATGGAGAAACACGGTTATACAGTATTTTATAATGTGTATAAACCTCAATATATCTTACAACAGCCAATCCTTCTGTTTTGGTAGTACTTATAGTAACGATGAGGACCACAGTACAGTATATATACCAACGTACAACAAAATTAGAACATAAAAATCTGAGCTATTGAGTTGGACAAACCAGAAAAATATTATTTACCTGTGTTATGTGACAAACTAAACTAACCTATCCTAACCTCCCTAGGCCTAATACATGATATCTGAGACCTAATATAATACATGTGTGTGCTATACTAGACCTAGGAATAGTGTCACCTCGATTAACGAGCTTAATCCGTTCCGGCACCGAGGTCGTCATGTGGAAAACTCGTCTTGCGAAACAACAACAAAACTGTCGTAAAAGGTGACCGAGAACCAGCAGAAACACTCATTAATCGAGGAAAAGCTCGTTAGTAGAGACAAATGTTCTGTGAGGGGTTTGCTCGTTACTCAAAATGCTCGTAGATAGAGCCGCTCGTTAATCGAGGTGCCACTGTATTTAAGTTTGTATTTTAGCTTCATTTATTTTAAAAGAATTCCTTACTAGTCATTATATTGTACTACTATTGTACTACTATCTAAAAGCTAGGAATGTACAAATTCTGGCTATTGATGATCGTTGACTAAACCACACACACACTAGACAGTGAAGGGACGACGATGTTTCGGTCCATCCTGGACCATTCTCAAATCGATTGTCAAACTAAATCGAGTAAATCGACAATTGACTTGAGAATGGTCCAGGAGGGACAAAAACGTCGTTGTCCCTTCACTTTCTAGTGTGTTTTGGTCAACATATTTCAGCCACGTTATTGTGACTCCTCGTCTGCATATTGATGATCATCATAATAGGTAATATCTAAACAGGAGGATGGGTTGCTTACAATGATAATCATCAAGAAGTCAAACCTTGAGATCCTTGAGTGGAACATTGAGAATTGTTGAAATACAATGGCCCCAAATGGTCTCCAAGTCAGCCAGTACAGCACTAACAGATCCACCCAAACCACTATGGATATTGAGATCGCCACGCACAATGGGAAAATGGACATTGAATTCCAGGCTGGGGTGCAGAGACAATATCTGAAAAGGAGCCACACTAAATATTAGTCAATTACCAAAGCAACTGTGAGGTATTCTTGTCCCATTCCCCAATTAACAAAGGTTTTGCAACACAAAAGAAATTATGACATAGCCATATATATGTAGAAACCAAGCATTCTTCAAACAAAACAAAATCTTTCTTACACAATTAATTAATAACTACTGTTTTCTGAACAGCTGTGTGGATGGTCCTGACGCATATGTTCTCAGATAAGAGTTACTATTGACTATAAACATTAAAATTTTTTAAAAAGGTATATTTAACTGCCTAAAAGATTTATTGGTTAAAATGTTATTAATATAGATACTGTACTGTAGTGTATACAAATTTGTGTATACTGTACAGTATTAAAGTATGCAAACCATTAATAAGAAGGTCCCAAGTGATTATTGAAGCTATTTAGGAACTTTAAAAAGCATTTCTTGTATGAATCGTGCAACTGCTATTTCCACTGCTAAACTCATGGGTAAATTAATAATATAGTTTTAAGTGTTTCCAGAGAAATTAGTAACCAAACTTTTAATACTGAATACTTTTAATACTGGGCATTAATACTGAACTATTCACCCATTAGTAGTTGGAGCATGGTTGTGAATAGAAGGTTTTGCTCTAGGGGAAACAAATAGGGTAAGACTTAAAATGAGTCAAGGAAAGGGAAGGTTCTAAACCTGCTTCAATATGTTACTGAACAAGCTTTATCCAATCTTGTCTTGTATAATGTTAAGTATTTAATGAATCTAGAGTCGAGCAGAATACTGGAATCATGAAGGTTTGCAATTGTAATACTGTATAAAATTTTAAGGGAATAAATCACCTGCATTGAATTACGTACTGGCCAATTAGTTTGGTGTTTATTGATGAAAATTACTTTAAGGGGGCATGGATTGGTTCTGGAAAAGTTGTTCAATGTCAACCAATATTTTTTGACTAGTTGTACAGTACTGTATATGAAAAGGGCTGCAATTGTTCCAAGTTTCAGTACTGCAGCATAAATAGAAAGAGAGATATATATTTTTTTTCAATGAATTTTACACATTTTCAAGTGAGAATAAAAAAAACACACCTTTCAGATATAATCATTCTATGACACTTTTCTGACACATTAGCATATAATAAAGGTTTGTAACTTATCGAGTTTCCAAAACATCTTTAATTTTCCTAATACAAATATTCAAAGTTCCCCCAAAAAATTATGCAAATATGTCATGTTTATTGCTATTATAAAATCAATAAATGAACTTAGGAAAAAACGATAAGTTCCGAGTTTAGAGACATACACTTTACATATAAGGTGTAAGTTTCATGTAAATTGAATAAAAAATTAAAGTTATTCAAACGTTTATGTTAGTTGAAAACATTGAAAATAAATATGAAAATAATAAAGTCTAAGGTGCTGCCATCTGTGGCTGAGGTTGACATCAACCAGTTTTCTCCAAAATTGGCACCCTTACAGATAGGCTTATGTGCAGTCAGGTGTATAAGTTTCATCCAAATCGTCCGATAAAAAAACAAAACAAAAAAATTTGAAAAAAAAAAATTACATTTTTTTAACTTACATTTTTTTCTAATAAAACTAATTGTAATATTTTTTTTAATATATGCTATTGTGATAGCTGAGAGTCATAGACATGATTTCAGTTGACACTTGTGTTTGATAATCGTTTTTGACCATTTTGGAATAATTTTGACACCTTCTTCAATATTTTTTTCTCCCTTCCTATTTATGCTACGATGCTGAGACTTGGACCAGATGAAACCCTTTTCCTATACAACTAGTCAAAAACGTTTGATTGAAATCGAACAAGTTTTCATTTAATGAATATTTGGGGGAAATCGGGAGCCCTTGCCCCCTTAATCAACTAACTGCATATGCCATTCTCGTACATTTTGAAAAAACACAAATTGAAGGCCTCACAGCATTGCTGTATTGAGAGCCATTCATATTTTAAAAATTTATGCATTACATACACAACATTTATTTTAGCAAACCATTTGATACTTCATGAATGATTAGGAAGTTAAAGGCACATGATAGTGAGGGGGTTAAAGTATTGTTAAACAAATTATGGAATGTTTATTTCAAAAGAAACACGATCAGCTTAAACGGAGTCAAATCTGAGTGGTGAAACTGTTTAACTTGAATGCTAGTGCTTTATCCTAGTGCAAGATACTTATCCATATCTGCAGGGACCCCTCCATCTAGTTATTTGTATCTGGAACTGTACAATTATAATTCATGTGGTTCTATTTCCTTGTCATATCTGCTCTTAAAATTGTTGTTGGCTTCCACTACATACTACTTTTAATGCATTCCACTTATTGTCTTCATTGAGTACTAGTGTTTCTGTACCTCTCTCAGCCACATTTTTAATTCCAACTTCCACCCATGTCCTCTTGTCCTGTCCTTTCCCCCAACCCCCAAACTACAAAAAGCTGTTCTTTTTACCTTGTTTATTCCCTTCTATATTATGAATGTAGTGATAATATTTCTCTGACCTTTCTTTTATCTACAGTTGTTTGATTGAGATCCCTTAATGTACTGTATATTCATAGCTTAGACCGCTATGTGTGGAATTTGTTCAGTCTTCTTTTTGTGCTTCACAAGGTCCAGATTACATGCTGGTGATGTCGATTCTAGGAATGGTCTTACAATTCTCACATCATTCCACTGTTCAATCTCACTTCCTTTAATCTTTATTTCACACAACCCAAGATCAACAAACATTCCCTCCATAAAAACCTTTTAACACTTCCATTCATTTCTGCCATTCATATTCCACACAACCATTAAATTACCTAGATATGTACACAATTCCATATCAGGATATCTTGTATCATAGACAACAGAAATTGAATACTGTACCTGTAAAATCTATGTCAAATATCCATGATTCCATTTCCATACACTAGCTAGCCTCGTAGCCTGGTAGATACGGGGCCTCGTAGCCTGGTGGAAAAGGGGCCTCGTAGCCTGGTGGATAGTGCGCAGGACTCGTAATTCTGTGGCGCGGGTTCGATTCCTGCACGAGGCAGAAACAAATGGGCAAAGTTTCTTTCACCCTGAATGCCCCTGTTACCTAGCAGTAAATAGGTACCTGGGAGTTAGTCAGCTGTCACGGGCTGCTTCCTGGGGGTGGAGGCCTGGTCGAGGACCGGGCCGCGGGGACACTAAAGCCCCGAAATCATCTCAAGATAACCTCAAGAAGATAGCCTATAGATGACAATAAGATAATTGGGTTTTGACCCAATAACTACAAATTTACAGGTACTGTACTATTTACCTCATCTCCAACTATGTATTCTTTGTCAGTGCACACCCAAGGTGGTGATGGTTCTCCATCATCATCCTGGACAGGCTGTATGCGCTTATTATAGACTGCAATCTGCTGGGGAGGCGTAGCAAAGCGTCGGGACCCATCTGACATCAGAGATGACTGTAGGATGTGACTAACTTTCAGACGGCACTCTTCCAACTCCTGTATACCATCTCCATCCTGCAGGACACATAAACATGTTAAAAGTAAAAAGATATTCCTAGCTGGATAACTTTACTTGATACCATTTTGGAATTATACCTGCAAAGAGATGGTTTGCTGAAAAGCAATCTAAATGCTGTCATATTCAGATCCCCTTACACAAGCCGTGTGTTAACAGTGAGATTGATTCAGGACCCTTTGACTATACTGTTGATGCACGACTGATGACCATGTATGGTACAATATTTTTAACACTTTCTTTATTCTTTTAATTCTTTTGAATCTGTGCTTGTATAATCTGATGTACAGTACATTATCTATTTCAATTAAGTAATTTATAATTTTAGAAAAATGTTTGTCAATATATGTCTTAAATTTGTTTAACCAATACACTCCTTATTTATTTATTTATATACAAGAAGGTACATTGGGTTTATGAGACTACATAGCATTAAATATTTTTACATTCTTGTAAAGCCAATAGCACGCACAGCATTTCGGGCAGTTATAATTTACTCTCTAAGCAAATCACTGCAATTAAAATGTAAAATAACTACAGTATACATTTATAAATAAAAATAAATTAAACCAAATAAAATACTTTTAATTTGGAAGTTATTTTAATTTCAGTATCATTAATGATGTACTGTACTGTAAACAGTTATCGTATTTCATCATCCATATAATATAAACGGATTTACAATATAAGGCCACCTTAATGGTCAATAACTGTAGAGGTAAAGAAATGCTCAGACACCAACCTGTTTTTCTGTGGGGAGCCCCATTGGCTTCCTGAAGCTATCAGAACTGATATGTACTATGTTAGTTTGGGGTCATCAGTCACAGGAGTCCTTTTCCTGTGACTGATGACCATTGTGGCCTGTTTTCCCCATTGTGCCCAGTCACATGTCACAATAGGGAAATTCTTGAATGCATTTGAATTTTGATAACTGATTTCTTTTTAAATCTTTTAGGCAATATTAATAATTGCAATATACAGTACTGCAATTACAAATTGCTGTACCAATATAGATTGGGTAATAAATTTTACTTTTACCTTTATTAAATTAAATTATACAACAATACAATACAAATTTATTTAGGTACGGTACATACATACAATAAATTTTTACAAGGATTGGTTGACTTATAGGTAGAGCTAGTACATACAATGCCTAAAGCCACTATTACGCAAAGCGTTTCGGGCATGATAAACTTAAATGACAAGCTTAATACTAATTGAGCATAATGAGTAGAATGAAAACAAGAAATGAAAACATAGATGAAAAAGCAGCACAAATACAATTATGTCGACAAACAGCGCTCTTTAAAGAAAAACAGATATTGGTTGACAATAGAAGGGTAAGGTAGGTTACAGGGAATTTATTAGGTATAGCTTCGTTTTTAACTTAAACTGGTTGAGAGAGGAATTAGGAGAGAAAATTAGGAAACAGATCTCTATTATTACATTACTGTAGGAAGTGAACAAGTAAACATACTTACCAACTTGGCTTGAGGAACCAGAAATGGATCGCAATAAGATGAAACACCACTTCGTCTTTTGCGAGCGATTGCATGGAGAACAGTGTGAGGAACAGAGTCTGAAGGACGCCCTATACGCAAATATCGTGACCCAGGATGAAGAATAATGCTTGCCTGAGCCTCTAAGTGCTGAAAGAGATATGTAAAATTAAGCTAATATTGTATTGTATAGTAAAGTACTTGGAAATTTGCTAAATTTACTTTAAAAAGGTATCTTTTTTCAATAGAAATAATACAAATAATTAATACAATTTGACGTATAATACACAAAAGTTCAAGACCATTCCAATAGCTTTAGATTTTTAATTTGTTTGATTTAATAATTACTGTCAACTTTAATCTGATTTCTATTTTCAGTTTTAAGGTTAGGTAACTATCAGGAGAAAGCATTTTCATTGGGTGAGGAGGTAACAGCTCAAGAGAAAACATGAGAGTAATGTAGTGAAATATTTGTTTAAAATAATTAATCATATATTTCACATTAACCAGAATAATGCAGTTGGCACCCATACAGCCCAGCAAACATTTCCAGCAACAATCACCAATTCATACAACTAAACTACAGAAGGTGTACGGTGCTTCCCATGATTTGTCATTAAAAATTATGACAATTCCACCCTCTCAACAAACTATCTTACATTATAGTATTGTAGAGTATTACTTTATTGTACTGGTTTAGCAACAGATACATGCCAGACATGGACTAAATAAACATATGTCACTCAGTAACACTAAGTATATTTAAGTAAGAACAAACCTAAACAGGAAAGGTGAGGTAATTACAATGTTGCTAATAGGCTGAGAGTTAAAGGTAAACTGGCTCATATTCAGTTAGTGGATAGCTTTGCAGACTCTAACAACGTTGCAAGGATGGCGCTAAACTTGTTTAGTATATCACAATTTATAACACTGTACAACAGTATTGTACATTGTTATAAATTATACAAACTGATATAAAAACTCAATGGGTCAAATGCATCATACACAGAACAAATTGTTATCTGTTTTACGCTTCGGCCTCGGGCACCAATTCATTGTTAGATTAAGTTAAATTTAGTTAGAGAAGATAATGTTTGTTTAGGCTTAGTACAATACAAGTAGCAGACTCACCACTTCCATTTTTTCTCCACAACAGGAAGCAGGATTTTATGTAAGTAAATAATGCATAAAAGGCTCTGCAACACCAAAATTCCCAGTTGTTGGCCTCCTGATAAAGATAAATCCAGTGAAAGCCACTTGCTGTAGTAGGATTTAACTGCACAGAAAAGTATGAACCAGCTAAGTCATTGCTACTTTAATTGCCCTACAAAAACAATAGATAATTTTTAAATCATTCTATCAAGAAGAGGAAGCCTGTGTATATACATACCCTTTAGGTTTATATCAAGGTCTCCCCCAATTTGAACCACTAACCCTCCCCAAAGATGCAACCCCACAATAGTTGTCTAATTCCCATGTATCTATTTACTGCTTGGTGAAGACACATTAGGTTAAAGGAAATGTACAACCTTTTCACTCCTGCCACAGAATTGAACCCGGGATCCCTGATTGTGAGTCAATAACCAAGCCAAATGTATGAGATCCACATTTCAGATGTTTCTGTCCAGTAGGGCAGAACAAGGAAATAGACTTGGGCCATGGTCACCCAAAAGCCTATTTTGAAGTGTCTTTTAATTAAATTGTATTGAATTTGTTAGGACATACCTCAGAAAATGGCTCTGGCATTTCCTCATGTAAAATTTTGTCTTGTTTATTTTTCTCTATACTGCCTGCAGTTGCTTGGTCTCTTCACTTTCCAGCTTATCTTTATTCGTTACACGTATAGTACTGATGGGTCTGTTCCGGGTGACTACTTCTCTATGCTACGTCCAGTTTGTGACGTTGATGACTGAAGTTGTTTGACTGAGAGTAGTCTTGGGTGCTACCTGGCTAGCGACTCCTACATGTACCGTCTGGGGGAGTACCGTCTGAGGGCGTCCTACAGGACGTGGTGGTGGTGGTGGTGGCCGCGTGGTCGCTGCTTCACCGCCTCACTACCACCGTTTTCTCTGGTGGGAGCCGACTGACTGTAGGTGCAGTCCCTGCAAAGTAAACCTATTTATTATTTATTTATTTTCATATATACAAGAAGGTACATTGGATTTGTGAGAGTATATAGCATTGTGTTTACATTCTTGTAAAGCCACTAGTACACACAGCGTTTCGGGCCTATTCAATTACAAATTATGGTAATAAATTAAATCGGTGCTTTGGTTATTTATTATTTCTGCACTTTAGGGAAGCGTTGATCCTGACAAATTCTACTATACTTAATACAAAGTCGTGCTAAATGTGAATGAATCTGACTGGGGAAATGTGGTAAGTGGGGTACCACAAGGGGTCCATCTTGGGGCCAAATCCTTTTGTCATATTCATCAATGACATAGATAAGAACATTACAAACCACATCAAATTTGTAGATGACAAAGATTTACGGTAAAGTGGGAAATGATAATGATGTTGAAACCTTACAAAGAACATAAGAACATAAGAAAAAAGGTAACTGCAGAAGGCCTATTGGCCCATACGAGGCAGCTCCTATCTATAACCACCCAATCCCACTCATATACTTGTCCAACCCGCGCTTGAAACAATCGAGGGAAAAAGATCTACATGAATTACATCTACCCCCAACCGCGGACCCCCCTCCCCCTACATATTATATTATAATATGCATAAATTATTTTTAGATATGTGGAGCGATTTATCCTTATACAATTTAGTGAATAAAATAAGTTTTCTGCCCTAGGAAACACATAATAATAATAATAATAATAATAATAATAATAATAATAATAATGTTTATATTATTATATGTACAGTGAATAATAATTCACTGTATTGGGGGACAGGAAGCCAGAGTGCATTCATACACGTTTTGGCTTTTATAGAGGTTCCCCCACCCCTAAGGCCGAATTATTGACCCCCTGCTCAAAATGCAACCCCACAACAAGCTAATTAATTCCTGAGTACCTAGTCAGTGCTAGGTGAACAGAGGCATTAGGTGAAAGGAAATGTGCCCAACCTTCCCGCCTGGGATTCTCGATTGTGCTTCAAGAATGAACCCGACAGTACCATCAGAACCCGGTACCACACATGCCTCACTGTGGCAAGTTATCCACAAGGTGAGGGTTGGGCGGGAGCAGTGTCTTAGGTCGTCTGTGGAGGGTCATGGTGAAGGTCAACCTGAGCCAACCTGAGCCAACCTGGGCCAACCTGGTACACCCGCTGCCTGGACACCTGTGATTACCTAAGTGTAGTTACAGGATGAGAGCTACGCTCGTGGGGTCCCGTCTTCCCAGCACTCTGTGTCATATGCTTTGAAACTACTGTGTTGAAACCTGTGTCTACCCATCATTGACTATGGAGGAGGGAGATTTAGCTCTTTATGCCCCGTCTCTTATCCATTTACACCTGACCTACTTATTGTCTCTCACCACTTACATTTTCATCATATTTGTTTTCTTAAAGTTGTGGATGGAATTCGTTTCAACAACCTCTAACTTAAAGGCTCTCCACTTGCAGATTGACCACCAGAACAGGAAACTAAAACTTTTTCCGTATGTCACTTTGACTCAATTGATGTTCAGCTTCCACTAGTGCTCGCCTGTCTTACTGCCTTTTAATTTAATATACTACACGTGTGTAACAAACATTAAAGGTTTTTCTTGTACATAAGATCCATGGTTTTTTTTTATTTAAACAAAAAACAGGCATTTAGCTGGTTTGACAGATGACAATGTAAGCTTGTGTAATGATCCTGCATTATCTCTTATTATTTTAAGTTAGTGTGTTAAACCTTTTTTGGAACTCTCTTTTAACTGACAAGTTTGTTTTATATTCAAATAAACCAAGATGGTAAATAAAAGAAAATTTTAAGTTTAAAGTTTAATATTTAAGGTTAATAAATATGGGGGATTTTCCTTGTGATAAATTTATTTTGAAGTAACAGTAACATTCATTAAAATACCTTAATTATAGAAAGACTGGTAAAAAAATACAAAATACTGGCTGCTGATGTCATCTGCCCAACTACTAAAATACTAACAAGGATTTCCCACATAATCCTACTTATCTTATGAGGAATGTAACAAGTTACGGTAGTTTCTTAGTTACGAGAACAGTTTTGAAAATGTGTGCATATTTGACAATGTACATATTTCAGATATTTCATACAAACAAATAATTATAGTATTACTGCTCGCTGTAGTGTATGAGAAAGCAATAACACTATCATCCCTCACCCCAACAAAATGGATTATTTTGTAGCGAGTATATTATTGGGATAATCTTCTGTAGCGAGTAGATTATCCCAATAATATACTCGCTCCAATCTCAATCTCCAGGAAACACTTATTCATATTTTACACGTGCAGTATTTTATCATGTTTTTTACAACGTATTCATGCTGATGTCACACCCGTCTAATATCATTAATGACTACAACACGTCGTATAATCTATTCTTACATGTAGTTTCTCTAACACTGTAACCATACACACACATACAATAAAAAATGAACCTACAAATGATATATATTGCACATTTTGACATGAACTATAGATTATGATAAAATGACATTAGTAACATTATGACAAAAAAAAACTTAATATACTTACATTTTTAATACAGTATATATTTACATTTTTAATAATTTAACAGTTAGGCATACAATGATAAATTTACTTTTTTTTCATACTACATTATGATACAGTTATGAAATTGCTGTATAAATAAAATATATTTATATTTCCATATGTATATTCATATTCTCTAGCATATTCAAAAGCAGAACAAATCTACAGATAATGAAATTTATTCTTTGTTTTCTCCATTCATAACCATATATATACAGTATATACATATACAGTATATTCTTACTAATCTGAGCTGTTTCCCAGTATGTAAGACATTTGTTTAATGACCCCTAAAATCAGCCTATACACCAAAGGTATAGATATTTGGTTAGTGGGCTGCATGAGCATATATATTAAAGATAACCACGTATGCTACCAGGAAGGAGTCAAAGAAGTTCTATACAGATATTCTGAAGAGTATCTGTTAATTATACCTTTAATGTCACTATAGTATTTTTTACTATGAGAATTTCTCATTAAATTCTCCTTAAACCTTATTATAGCTCTATAAGTACAACCTTAACAAGCTTTTTTTTATTTACTTAAAGCAATTTTAATGCTTGTGAAAACATTACAGCATATACAAAAATGACAAAAGATTTAAATGTCTTAAGGCTTAGTCTATAAGAGACCACCGAGTTACATTTTTGTCAAACTGACAATTGTCTCTTTCAAAGAGTTTATTATTTGGAATATTTCAAAAACCTCTATTCTCCAAATAATATTTCTTTTGTAATACAGTATCTTTTCTTTTTGCCTTTTTAATACTGTATGAGCTTGGTCATCTGAAGACCCCTGAACTGGATATTTGGGTTATCCTGCCAAAATTCTGTCCAGGTAATTTTCTGGCAAAACTTTGCTATATTCGGACAAAAATCCAGATAACTGGAGATTAGGTTACGTAAATTTTCAAGAACTGCACATTTCAAGATCTGCAGTATCAGACAAAAAGATGAATTATAACTAGGTAAGCTGAAGTTTCTGTTTTAAATTATATTTTTTATTTATAGTGTGTCTGCGTGGAAAATCGAATTATGTTGGTTGTGGTACAAAAAATAGAAAATACCTGCTTATCTGGATGTCTGGCTTATCGGGTGAGGAATCCTTCCCATACAATCTGGATAAGTGAGCTTAGCACTGTATATGTGAAATGGAATACTGTATCCTTAAAATTCTTACTGGTTTATTAAATCTTAATTTGGGGAATTTTGTTGTGTGTGTGTTTTGGCAGATTTGAAAAGAAATACAGAATTGTATCTAATCTTAATTAGTGTTAGTAGATGTCTAAAGAAAGTATTACATTCTAAGTTATAGGTCTAATATGGCAAATCCTAAGGCTGGACTATGATATAATGGAACCAGCTAACATTAGTCTCTCTGAATTTGAAAAGTGCTTTAACCTCATCATCTAAATCTTTACTAGGTACTGTATCCATTCTCATGAAGGAATAAATATAAATATTTATATATTGTTTATATTTTGTCATTTTATTTTTGTGTGCCTAAAGGGCAACAGCCAACTTCTCCAAGTCCTCTGTGGTCACTCCAGTCACTAGAGTATACCACATGTCTTCCTAATTTATTAAATTTCTATTTGTGTTGCCATCTAATCTTGAGCTGCCACCTGGTGGTGGTGGTAACTGATTTGGCCAGGCTAGCAAATGAGCATTTCTGAAGCATCACTTGGTGTTCACTTCTAATAGGATTCAGTATGGCTTTGAGTCTAGATGTACCTCGTTGACATATTTTGGGCTATACCAGACTGTTTATGACTACATTTTTTTTTCAGTGCCTTATCGAACCTTACAGGGATGTTCAAAGATCCCAATGGCTCTAGTGCTTAACCACTGCACTGCACCGCATTATAATATGACACTGCAATGGTGTGCCAAAATTCTTCTATTTCCAACAAGTTATTTTATCTTCTTATATTGTTAAAATGCAGTCTCTGATCACAAGAAACTAAAATAAAATACTGTATTGTATGTGACATACAGTACTTTAGCTTTGATGGAGCTGAGAAGTTGAGCAATTTATGGTCGCCGAGTGAGTAGGCGCCCAGACACACTCACCCCTGCCACCCCGTGGGGCAGCAGTTGCCACCAATATAATTTTTCATAATTACAGTGGTGCCTCGATTAATGAGTTTAATCCGTTCCGGCACCGAGCTCATGTGGAAAACTTGTCTCGTGAAACAACAACAAAACTGTCGTCCGAGGTGTCCGAGAACCAGCGGGAATGCTCGTTAATCGAGGGAAAGCTCGTCAGTCGAGACATATTTTCTGAGAGTGGCTTGCTCCTTACTCGAAATGCTCGTAACTGGAGCCGCTCATCACTCAAGGTTCCAGTGTACGTATTTCAATATCTCATTTATTTCTTTTCTGTTTTTTTTGCAGTAATATTATTCTATAGTGTCTAATTTGTGGAATTTATATAGTTAAATGTGTTGAAAATCACTATTCTCAAAAAATATGGGGCCCCTATATAGTGACGCGCATATCATATTCTTAGACCATCCAGTGTTCTTGCTGTTATTACGCTATATATGTGCACACATTATATATCACTGTCAGCATTTATATGCACCATAACAAACTAATAAGCAGTTCTGGTGGGTATAGTGATGAAATCAAAACACAGCAGATGATGTGCCACAAGCAGATGATGCCAGCAGCCATGATGCAATATTTTACATATTTCCCTGTGACCAGCGACAAAGCTGCTGTTATTACCACATTCCTATCACAAAAATCCTGAATATGAATCCATTTCCACAAGGTTATATTGTGAAGGAACGTGAGGTTGCTTCATGATGTGTAGATGCAGGAAACAATGGCTGGGTGCTGTGTCTCTTTACCTCATGCTGTGAATATCATAACTAACATTGTGTTCACTGATATCTGAATGTTGTACATAGTCTTTATCACAGTCAGGAACATATATGACACTATCAATGCAAAATAATTAGTTACCTATTTTAGTTATCATTACTAACTGGTGCTGTGGCCCTTATCTGCACAGTGGTGCTGTGAGCTGCTCCTGCATGCGCCAGCCTTGGTCACTATCTCGGTACCAAGGCTCTCAAAGCCAGTACAGATGCTGATGATTTTTTTTTCAAGATGGCATCTATTTACTGGATTCTCGAGACACATGATGTGAGCCCCGTGTAGTCACGGGAGTTTTGAATCGCTCCATATACCTAAAAATGCCATATGGCGCTCTGCGCACCCCTGGTCGGGTGCCTTAAGATGCTCTGAGCAGTGCAGTGGTTAAATATCATCCTGCTCAACAGTTCGTGAATCCTGTCACGAACCACGAATAAGCCACAACTGATGCTTATCTTAGGGAGCAACTGAATGATTGGTCAGAAAGGTTCACTACATTTATTTAATCCCTAATTTACATGTATCAAAAGTTAAGAAGCAATGTAAGTTTTGATGAGCCTAATGAAAAATAAAATGCTGGAATGCATTGTGATCATTATATATTGCAATACAATTCATAAAATTCTCTCTTCAGTATTAAAATGCTTACCTCTTTCATCTCTCTTTTTATGTTTGTTTCTTTATACTGTAGCTGTTTTTTTTGTACATCTGCCTGCTTCTGTACTCCAATGAATGTCTGTATCTACACTCTCTCTCTCTCTCCTTTCATTGAAGTTATTAATATACCTGTACAAGTTAATTTACTTATGGAATTAATTTTGTCATGGTTCATGTTGAGCAATCTATTCTATTATGCCGTTACTGTCTTCTGTATGGCAAATTACCCATGGAGACTACAAATACTGACAAGTGAGCAATTTTATAATTGTTTCTCACAGCCATGATACTGATTTGTTACTTATGTGTCATACATCATACTCTGAATACTTGACAGCTGTAACATCTTGCATTACTAAGACAACAAAAATTACCAATTCCTGAGGGCAGTCAGAAATCTTTAAATAATTAAGTATTTAAATTGTTAACAGATATGTGGGTAATAAATACATTTTAAATAAAATAATACCTTATTTATGCCAGTCAATACATTAAATTGTATAAAATTTAACATTATCTTAACTAAACAAAATGCATTATTGAGGCATGAGATTTTCTTATCAAAATACTTGTGTTATGATCACCACAGCTTATCCTGTGCCCAATTAAATGTACAGTAATTAGTTGCCTTTTGAAATAAATGCCATATCAAAATTTAAACAATTAAATATGCATAAAGATAAGATGAGACCAACAAGCCACATTCTAACTGTTAAAGGCCTCTTGTTCTGTAGTGCCCAGCTAGTAACTGCTGAAAAGAAGATGGGGAGGCATTATGATGGACAAAAAGCGCATGATAACCTTTCCTGATTAATCAAAATTCTAGGGCACTATCATGATCTCTGTAGTTATTGAAATATGATATGCGAAGCAAGGGCAGAAGACTGTCCCATATTATTACATTTGATGAATGCATTAATATTTTCATGGACCCATTCTTGCAATTACACAGAGGTATATTTCGCCTAGTAACACTAGATATTGTTTTAGGCAAAGAGAGTATCTAGTAATTTACCAGAGTCCCAATCTTCCATTATCAAAGTAAAATTTCATTCCTAATACACCAGCTAAAAAAAGACTAGCAGAGACAGTGATGAATATCACATCGGAAACCTTTCCTATTTTACTGCACATGCCAGTATGTCTATTCATCTATGCCACAATCTATAGTACGACACAATCTATAGTACTGTAGCATCCTTTGCAGATGACACTAGGATTTTTATGAGAGTTGACAACATAAAGGACACGGCAAACCTCCAATCAGATGTAAATCTGGTGTTTCTATGGACTACAGAAAATAATATGGTGTTTAACGAAGATAAGTTCCAGCTCCTGTGCTATGGAAAAAACGAAAATACAAAAACGAAAACCACGTACAAAACGCAGTCAAATCATAACATAGAACGAAAATGCCTGTATGCACTTGGACTGCCAACCGGTGGCCACTGGAGGAGCTCGGTTTGTCCATTATTAACTATTGTTTACCCAACTATCATTTACCCTGTTTTCTAGACTCTATTCCTTCTTCAAATAGCAGTGGTCTGTTTATGTGACATGCTTAACAACTTTGGGTCAATCTTTGGCCCCTGGCATTTGGCCCCCTCACCTCTTTGAGGGAGCCATATTCTGGTCCTGGTTCTCAGTAGGCCAAGAAAGTCTCAGAATCCTGGTAAGGAGACTTTGAGATATCAGTGCCAGAGCTCCGGGAAGCTACTGAGGGATCCAGCACAGTTATGATCACTAGCTATATTTGCTCCTTCATAAAGTCTGCAACTTGCAGAGAACTAAATTCTATAATCATTAGACAGTACCATGTGACTAAGAGCCTGAGATTTATTTCTCAAACATAGAAAGTAAAATAATTATGTCAGCAACTGAAGTTTTATGATTCATGAAATATTATGCTTTCACTTCCCATACTAAATTTATGCTACATTAAACTTTGCATTTCATTCATTTATTTTTAAAAGAGGGATTATCTGGCTTATCTCTGGGCACAAATACTTTACTGTGGTCAACATAACACCATAAATATAATAAATAAATAAATAAATAAATAAATAAATTCTACATTGCCAAAGACTATAAACATTACCATAGTTTAACATAGAATATAAACATTACCATTCAAATAAATAATTTCTTCAAACCGATTTCAGCTCAACAATTTCCTTTAATGGTCGTTTTCTGAAATAAAGAAAACAAAATAGCTCTATTACACTCCTTTGAAAATCTATAAAAAAACAGTGCTCAGATAAGTGATGGTAGGCCTCAGGCATGTCAAAAGCCACACATGAAAGATATTACCAAAGAAGAAATAAATTGCATGTTAAAGCAAATCTAGGCCCCCCTAGCAGTCACTGGAAAATATCCTTAGCAATAATGGGGTGGGGGGGGGACAAGCTGCAGGCTTCCTGCTTCCATCAAAGCCACTGGAGATGATGGCACTCAAATACAGTAAGTCACTTTAAAGATCAGAAAAATACTGTACTTTAATTTTCAACACTTTCCCACATGCATTGCATTTATAATTTCTTTGCTTCCTTTAGTGTTTTTGCTTTAATTAATGCATATTGCCAGAGAAGCAACTTTGTGTTGGGAACTTTTTATTACAGTAAGAGATTTAGAGCAAAATGAACAAATGAGTTAAAAAGATTAATTGGCATTGCAGTGGTAAAAGTTTGACTAATGGTAAAATGGCCAGACAAAATGAGGAAATACAGTATGCATTTTAAATGGGTCTCATTTAAGTACTGTACAGTAGTATACATTCAGACAGAAACAAATATTTGTAAAAGGCCAGCTCTAAATGTAATGAAATGCCCTTTTCTATGGGTAGCCCCAGAGGCTCCCTGAAGCTAACCAAACTGATATGTGCTTTATTAGTTTGGGGTCATCAGTCACATGGAGTTCTGAGGCTATCCGGGCACATGCAGCTCCTGTACACTAAGACACCTGACCACCACACCACACACACAGCACAACTCCAGAACAGGAATATGAGGCCAGAGGTGTCAAGTCCGACTGCTAATCTGTTCAAGAACTGGAGTGGTGGGCTGCCAGCTCCCCCCTCTCTCTCCCCTGTGGGGGGTGGGGGGTTAGTGCTAACGAGCGGGAGTGCTAGTTGCATGACGTGTCGCTTGGTTGGTTTCTTTCTAGGGGAGATATTTTGATCTTTTAGGATGTAGCTTACACAGGGTAACCAGACAGTGGTCTGTTTTGATTCGCCTACCTTTCTGGATCCTGCCCTGGTCAATGGCAATTATGACATTAAATGTAAAGTGCTCCTAGGCCACTGCTCCGTGCCTTTCTGAGGGGGGCCAGGTTTTGGCTCATGGTTCCCGATAGACAAAGGACTCTGTGACTGATGACCCCAAACTAATATAACATATCAGTTCAGATAGCTTCAGGGAGCCGACAGGGGTCGGCTCCTGTCGACTCCATGGAAAAAAGTTTTGTTAGTGCCACACGAGGCAATTATTGTCATGGTAGCATACCTAGAAGATAATAGTTTACTATTGGTATCACAATTGGCAATATATATTTTTTTAAGCTTGATTATGGAACAGGTGGAAAAAGCTTGAAGATAAATGTTTATATATAAAAGTATTAATGAATTTTAATGTTGAATAAATGTACAATTAAGGGATCTTACCGTTTATCAGTGTTGCCTTCATTCCATGGCTGAACCTCCACTGAGAGGAAGATGAGATAGAGGGAGCACAGAACTAGATACACAAGAGACACCAACTGGAACACTTTCTTCCACTGATTCAGAGTTTGCTAAAAATTAAATATAAAAAAAATTAATTTAGTTTATATATTGATATTTTGATGCATTTTCCTTAGATTTATTATCTCTGGACTATATTAAAAAAAAAAAGCACTGCCATTAAACAATAATAACCACTTGACCATCCGAGACCCATCTGTTGTCACTAAGGGGATGGGGAGGGGTCTCCAAAAATGAAACTCATTATTACTGATCAACAGGTAAATAATATTCGTAAAAATAAAAGTGCTGGTTCACGTTCCATTATATTACTGTATATTGATCCTGTCGTCACTACAGAAGATTCTCCTTTTTCTTACAGATAAGGGCAAGTACTGTAAGTGCCTTGGGCTGAAATACAACCTAAAGAAGTCACACAAGGTGTACCTGGTTGTTGATGATGGCTCCTGTCACAGCAGGGGCTAGGAACCCAGGAATCGTAGCCAAGGTGTTCGATATGCCGGTCAGTGTCCCTGAGAAGTTAGGTGCCAGCTCCTAGGAAAAGACAAATTCAGTTGTGGAATATATATATATTAGTAGTAGATTAATGCAACACTGAAGATATGAGAGTGCTCTGGGAGACTTGATGAATGGAAGTGGCTAAGTGTATTATTGTGGTTCTTCAATCTGCATGTTGGTTACATTCCAAGAAAACTACGTGCAAAGTGAATTTCCTCAAGCAATTTTTTCATTCATCATTATAATAAATTTTATGTTTCAGGGACCTAAATATCGAGCACTGAATGTAATGAAACTTTTTTTTTTGTGGGCTACTCAGTAGCTCTCTAATTATACCACAGAGGTTACCAAGGCTTAGGGAATTGTACCAGGTCTCTGAAACCCACTCAAACCACAAGAAGCCAGGTTCACACACGTACTGCCCTCCATCTCACAAAACACCCTTTTCCATTTTCCACTCTTGCAAAACCTCTCTCCCACCTTCACCCCCTAATATCTATACAACTGTCACCCACTATCATACACCTATCACCCAGTCCCTTTGAAATTTAGTTACAAAACCCCCTGTCCACTCCCACACACCTCTCAATATTCCTACACAACTCTCCTGTTCTCACACACTGCTCAATCACTCGAACTCCAACAAACATCTCCCTACCCACACTCGCCCTTCCTCAATCCCACATACCCTATTCCACTTTCATACATCCCTCTCTGCCTCAGTTTCCATACACACACACACTTTCCCACCCCTATTCCCCACTCCTTACACCTGACCCATTTCCATACACCCTTTAACCATCCACATCTCCCTTCACCCACTTCCCCACACACTCTCTCGACTCTCAAATACTTCCTGTTCTCTTAAACCATGCCAATACACCCCTCCCTCGGTACCACAAATGTGTTTCACCACATAACCTAAACACATCCACCTCAATACTCCCAACTTCCACCATTACACTTCCTACCTCATCCTCATCTTACTGGAGAAATTTTGTTTCAGGATGGATATAGGGACATAACGATTTAGGAATAAGGGTGTGGATGAGAGGATTAGGTTACCAGCTAGCATTTTAGAGACCAAGAGGTTACAAGAATAGATTGGTAAGATAGGTGAAGTGTATGTGAAAATGGGACCTACCTAGCATGGGCCAAGAGGCTTGCTGCAATTCTGTCCAATTCTTATATGCTTGTGTATCACTCCACTTTTTTGAGGATATGTACATTAAGACTCTGCCTTCATTTATTTATATTTCAAAATACTGTACATTATTTAACTTTAATAAAAAACCAGCGTTGAATGTAATGAAACGCCATTTTCTGGGTGAGTCCCGGAGGCTCCCCGGAGCTATCCATGGCTGATATGGATACCCTAACTATTTTGCATCAGTCGATGTGGGTGGAGTTCTAGGCCTACCAGGGACCACGAGCCAGAACCTGGCCCCCCCTCAAAGAGGCACGGGGAGCAATGGCCCATAGAATTGCACATGTGATTTGGAGCATTCTATATCTGCCATCGACTGGGACAGGCACCCAGAAAGGTAAGCGCCACAAAACAAACCCCTATTCTGGTTAACAACAAAAATCGACAAACGAGTGGACAGAACTCCCCCAGGAAAATGAACTAACAAACATGACGTCACACGAGCCGCGTCGCATGTCTGTGCAACTCCCCCCTCCCCGGGAGAGGGAAGGGGGAGCCCCAGACCCCCACGCCGGTAATCCCCGCCCCAGTTCTGAGGCTAGATATCAAAACCGCGAAAAAAACGCCAACCGGAGGGCGGGAGGGTGCCGGGGAGCCTCCGGGACTCACCCAGAAAATGGCGTTTCATTACATTCAACGCTGGTTTTCTAGGGGGAGCCCCTACGGCTCCCCGGAGCTACTTCACCAAAGACTACCTAAGAAAACGAGGGACATACCTGGGAGGCGGTCGGTGAACCACACCTCAACACGAAGTCGAGACAACCCAAGGACCCCTCCGGAAAGCAGCAGGCACAGCATTTGCCAGAAAAGGGAGAACGGCTGCAGACGAAGAGACCTATGACCACGACCACAGAAGCCAAAAACCACTGCGCCTGAGAAGAGCATGAAGCTCTGCCACACGACCCCCAGAGGCCAACGCCAACATAAAAAGAGAGCCGAGGCAAAGCAACCTGAACCGAAGGAGCCACAACAACCAAGGAGAAGAAAAACAGGAGAGCACCCGGTCCAAAGACCAGAACGGCACAGGCAGTGCAAGAGCAGGCCGGAGGTGAAACAACGCACGACAGCCTGCGAAATGGCGCAGAAGGAACATCGACACCGAAAGCTAGCAGCAGAAACCAAGGTGCCAGACCCAGGAACGGCCCCAAGTGCCTCTACATCCTCCACAAGCCAACCCTATGACAGCCCCAGGAGGGAAAAGAAAATGCAGGACCAAAACCAAAACGCCACAAGTGTGCAAGTCCACCGCCACAAGTGCAGCCGACAGGGAAGGAACCCGCATAAGGAGCCGCCCCGCACCAACATCCTGCAGAAGGGCAGGAGCGAAAAGACTCATTAAGAGGAGCAAAATCGCCCCCAGGAAAATGAGTAGCACCGAGACAGCGCTAAGAGAAGAAATATGAACAAAAGAACAAGGCCAAACACCCAGAAGCTGCCTGGAATAGGACCCACAAGCCCTAGAAAGGACCGGAGGGAAGCTCAACCGAATGACGACAGATGTACCAGAAAATGGGAAGGAGCAAAACCATCCCGAACCTTCGAGAACAAAAAGAAGCAAACACAAAGGATGAAGGCACAAAAACCCCGTCGCACCCGAGACCAAAAGTCATGCAGAAACCCCAAGAAGAGGGGGACATGACGGAGAAGGCCCGTCCTGGAAAAAAGGGGCGAAGACCGTAGAAAAGCACTCGCAGAAAGGGGGAACGGAAAAAACCCCACACCCCAAAACTGCAAGCCCCGCCCAGAGGGGTAGAAATACCCCGGCGGGGACCAACGGGCCCTGAGGCCCCTCACGTTAGCCCCCCCCAGCCCCGGGAACCCACCCTGCAGGCCCTGGGGCCGAGCTGACCCCCCAAAGCCCCAGCGTCAAGAAAAACCCCAGGGCAGCCGTGAAAAACACTAAGGAAGGGAGCCCACTAGGTTGACCCGAAACTGGAGGATAGGCGAGGGGCGAGACGAAGACCCCAAGCTCATCCCCAGCCAGCACAACGAGGCGAGGACAACAAGGACAGGACAGAGAATCCAAGGAACATGGAAAAACCAGGCCCGGCACAGCAAGACCGGCAAGGAAGGAGGGCCCCAGAAGGAGCACGAAAGGGCCGAACAAAATGCCACAACCATCCCCGACACACAGTTGCAGTACCAAAACCGCATCAAAACGTCACCACACTCCCCGAGGAAGCGACAGAGAAGATAGATAAATCGTACACGAGTGGCAAACAAGGGGACACAGGCGGAAACCGAGCACCCAACTGAGCCACAGGGACGGTAGAAGAAACGTGTACAGTGGAACAGGCAATTGAAGAAACACATGAGGCAGCCCAACTTGGACTGTCCCCATACACAGCCCCAAGAGCAGAAACGAGAGCGCCCATGAAGCACAGAATCCGCTCGACAGGCGAACGACAGGGGAGAGGCAGAACCAAAGAGCCAGAACCCAATCCTGCAAGCACAAGGAGGCGAGCACAAAACACCCTCGACACAGGAAAATGTACCACCGAACAGGTACCCCCACCGTTGCACCGTGGAACAAGGTGGAGGCGGGGCCCCGAACTCAAGCAAGGTTAGACAAGCATAGGAGAGGGGCAGGAGGAGTACAGGCAGGAGCCGTCTCAGAAGGACCAAGAGGCCACCCGCAGACACCCGTGAACCGAGGAAGGAATCAGGTGGAGAGAACAAGAGCTGCCCTGTATGGGCTAATAGCCCTGCAGTAGGCACCTCGGGTGGTACGGTCCACGTTCTCAAGTATGTATGTACACCCAATCCTACTTCCCAAAAACAAAAACAGTGTCAGGACGAAGGAGACGCCAAACCGCACCAACTCACCTGCAGAACATAAGCGCTGAAGGGCCATGACGCAAGCCTATGAGTCCGTAGCCGCCGGAGACGGCCAGGGCGCCCATGCTGGAGAGGAGGAGGGGAGCAGTGAAGGAGGCTCCCCACCCTAGAATGCAGGGAAAAACCTCGTGACTTCCCCACAGCAGCACTCCAGAACACCCCCAAAGCAACGGGGCACGGATAGGATTAAGAAAAGAGCGAGAGGCGAAGCCCCCCGAGAGAAATGGATGCAGAACAACACGTGTGCACACCGCCCGGAACCAAAACAAACTCCCACGGCGCATGCGCAAGACGTGAAAGAAAAGTAGCCCAACAAGGCTAGAAGGAGCCCAACAAGGCGAGAAGTAGCCTAACAATGCGAGAAGTAGCCCAACAATGCGAGAAGTAGCCCAACAAGGCGAGAAGTGGCTCAACAAGGCGAGAAGTAGCCCAACAAGGCGAGAAATAGCCCAACAAGGCGAGAAGTAGCCCAACCGGCGAGAAGTAGCCCAACCGGCGACAAGTAGCCCAACCGGCGACAAGCAGCCCAACCGGTGACAAGGAGCCCAACCCGCGACAAGGAGCCCAACCCGCGACAAGGAGCCCAACCGGCGACAAGCAGCCCAACCGGCGACAAGCAGCCCAACCGGCGACAAGGAGCCCAACCGGCGACAAGGAGCCCAACCGGCGACAAGGAGCCCAACCGGCGACAAGCAGCCCAACCGGAGACAAGCAGCCCAACCGGCGACAAGGGAGCGCAAACGGCTACAAGGAGCCCAAACGGCTACAAGGAACCAGTATGGAGGCAAACTCCGGGACACGCAGGAGGTAAGCCGCATAGGCCAACTGCACCGCAGGCGAAGAGATGCGGGTAGCTAAAAACCTCTGGAAGACGGAACCGAAAAACCACAGGGACACGGAACCGAACCTGGGGAGGAGCAGAACCCAAGCCCAAATCGTACGAAGAGGGGGGAAAGAAAACCCCACTCCTCGCAACAGTAAGCCCCGCTCAGAAGGACAGAAATCCAGGCGGGGCACAATGGAGCCCCAGGCCCCCAAGGCCGCTCCTCCCCAACCTCAGGAGCCTCTACACCAGGCCCCGGGGCCGAGTCGACCTCCAAAGCCCCGGCCCCACAAGAAAAAGCCGGGGCAGCCGAGAGAGCTGGAAGAGAAGGGGCCCACTGGTCAGACCCCGGAGCATCGGCCGGAGGAACAGACTCGAATGCCTCCGCAGCTACCCCAGACGGGGCAACCCCCGAAACTGCCCAAGTCTCAGAACCTCTAACCCCGCCCCGACCCCGAAGCCTGCAGACGCATAGGGGCCGGAAGCAGGAGGGGATAAAACAAGGAAGGAGTGGAAGGAACCAAGGCCGAAACAACCAAAACCCCCAAGTCTAGGTCCCTACACAAAGCGGGGCAGCATCGGGGCGTCCGGGGAAGCGACAAACCCGAGCACGTTGCAACAACCTACCTTGCAACGTGCAAGCTGCCTGCACCCACGGGAATTCATCAGCAGACTGGGTGAATGGAGTCACGAACAAGCAACAAAGCTCGCAGGACTCAGGGTCGAATGTGTCACCGACCCAACAGGCAGCATGACGGAGACAAAAATCAAGGAGAGTCACCCTGAGACAAAGGGACAGAGCAACCCTCAACTCGCACAAAGCAAGAGGGGACGCAAGGGTCTCCACTATTGGACCCGAGAGCCCCCGGGGGGTTTCCCAGGGCCCCTAGACTAGGTCTGCTAAGGGTTATCCCAGGCAGGGCACTGTTAACCGGCGCCCCAAACTACCAAGCAAACTGCTAAAGCTGAACCCACGGGACGTGTCCACCTGTGAGGGCGAAGCAGGGGGTGCCACCACACAAACGAACCTAATATAAGGGGGGGGGGGGAACACAAGGCAGACCCCCCTACCAGGCAAAAACAAATATAAAAGAAAAACCACACAAGTGGACAACGTACCCAGAGGGAACAGAGCCGGCCGCTGTCATAGGTGAAAACTAGCTACACAGTACCCTGCGCCCCACCAGTGCTATAACTACCACTTACCCCAAGGTAAACAAGGGAGTAAAACCCCCAAACACTCGGGGCGGCTAAACGCCAAGCAGCAAAAAGCCAACAGAGGTAGACCCAAGGTGACTTGTGGAAGGCAACCCCAAGCCCCAAGGGCGGTACTTACAGGGCACTCAGGGAAGGTGACCCTAAGCACATGCAGCCCGAGTACCTGAGAATACTACTCCCAGCTCACACGACCACCGTAAGAGCAGCACTGCAAACAAGTCACAGTACTGAGACAAGACCGGAGCTGGAGCCACACGACCGTGCATTATCCCATCAGCCAAGGAACTGAGGCGGGGATCGCCGGCGCAGGGGTCTGGGGCTCCCCCTTCCCCCTCCCGGGGAGGGGGGAGTTGCACAGACATGCGGCGCGGCTCGTGTGACGTCATGTTTGTTAGTTCATTTTCCTGGGGGAGTTCTGTCCACTCGTTTGTCGATTTTTGTTGTTAACCAGAATAGGGGTTTGTTTTGTGGCGCTTACCTTTCTGGGTGCCTGTCCCGGTCGATGGCAGATATAGAATGCTCCAAATCACATGTGCAATTCTATGGGCCATTGCTCCCCGTGCCTCTCTGAGAGGGGGCCAGGTTCTGGCTCGTGGTCCCTGGTAGGCCTAGAACTCCACCCACATCGACTGATGCAAAATAGTTAGGGTATCCATATCAGCCATGGATAGCTCCGGGGAGCCGTAGGGGCTCCCACCAGAAAAAACATTAACTAACTCACCTGGAATGCACAGTGCATTCCACAGAATGAAGCTCCAGTGGTTCCAACAGCAATACAAATTAATACAACAGCCAGATGACCATCACAACCAGCCCAGGGAATAAGTAGCAACAATATCATGGGAATGTAAGTTGCTGAAAGAGAAAATAATTATTCTTCAGTATTTTTACTATTCTTCATATGACAAGTGGTGCATGAGACTCCAGTACTAGTAATACACAGATTGACACACATTAAATTTCCAAATGCAAAACAATTAAATAATTGAAGACCCATGACATTTTCCAATTTTCTCTATTTTTAATTGTGTTAGAATATGCAGCTGTTGTATGTTGCCACTGTCTTAAAAACCACACCAATAAACTAAAAAGTTTGCAAAGATATGCTATTAAAATGCTTCCAGACTTAAAACAAAAAGCTATGAGGAGACTAGAAGCATTAGATAAGTCAAAATTACACCAGTAGACAGATGGAAAAAACTGATATAATCACCACATTCAAAGCATGTATACTTGGATACATACTGTGCATATTAGACTTTTATTTTGCTGTATACTGTATTAGTGAACTAGTGTTGGTTGGGTTCTGAGCAATCTAGGAGTGCTTCACTAAGATATACATGAACCCATGCAAAGTCTTACCAATAACTGTAGAAAGTTGTCGAATTTGCTTGGTAGAGAGAATCCCTTTTTCAAGGAGATGGTCCATGTAGGTGGAATATACCAAGCTAAAGAGCCACATTACCAAGTATGGCATTGCTGACAATATGCCATTCTGAAGAAACAATATACATCATTCAACAGTTTGGTTAAAACTTTTATCCTTAGATTATATATATATATATATACAGTATATTCTGTAATATTAAAATTACATATGTAAACTGCAAATCTGGAGAGCTGGATGCATGAAACAGAAAGAGAGGCTTACTTATTAGTGACTGTGTGGTTACTTTGAAGTGCTTTTTAGTATCAATGTTATTTCAACCCAGTCTCTGACCAGTCAGTCAGGCTGACCGAGCTGTTGGATGCCACTGCAAGAAAACTGATGTAGGAATCACAGACCAGTTGATTCAAGTATACTGTGGAGGTGTTTATCAAGTTTCCTCAAGAATGCCAAAAGAGGTTAGTTAGTTGAAAAGCTCTGGGTCCTTATTATTTAGAGAATTGTCTCTTAAAAATACTTAATGCTCTCATACTTTTCAGTGAAGCTATTTTTTTCACATTCTGCCATGCTTTTGGTCTCATTGGGAATGATTTAAATATGCAGATTTGGAGCCAACTTATCTTATTACAGTATTTTGCAGCTGTACCTTATGATTTCTCTCTCTTGCCTGCACTCCAGGGAGAAAATTTGAATTATTTTAAGTGGTCCAAATAATTTAAGAGTTTCTTTTTAATGGCTTCAAGCTGTAAATGTTCTCTGCACATTCTCCATGTCAGCAACTCCTCCAGCTCTCAATGGGAAAGTTATTGTGAAACAATATTCTATCCCTAGATAGTACTGTCGTCTTGAAAATATCATCAATGGTTTGGCATATCCTTTTTTTAAAAGGTGGTTGTTATTGAGCCTATCATTTTTCTTATAGATGTGACACTACAGTGTTCTTTAGCAATAAAGTTTACTGATATGATTACTTTCAGATTATTTTACATTCATTTTTGTCTTTTATAGTGTGGTTTGACTATACAGTATTTTGTAGATGGTTCTAGTTTTTATTTTTTGTTCCATTATGGAGAAGCTGAAACGTGTTTTATTGAAAATCAAGTTTGTTTTCTGTGACCCATTTAAAGATTTTGCATACATCAAGTTTGGAGATTGGCTGCATCCTTTACAGTTTCTACTTGAAGATGTTAGCACGGAGTAGGTAACAGAATTACACACTTTTGAATAATACCTGAAGAAAGATTTTTCTTCTCCCAATATTGGAAGACAGAAAATGATACTGTGAACATATTACGAGTCAGGCACTCAAAATAGGCAAAATTAAAATGACAAATTGCATTTTTCCAAAATGTTTTAGGGCATCCAACACATTTATTCTGCATTTCTCACATTTTACTCATTACTCCACATACCATTAGCAACTCTAAATGGGCATTTGTATTATTTACATATAGTTACTGTACTTACAATATTTACTCTTCTTAATAGCCCCATATAAAAATGAGCATACTGGTAATGTCCCACAGCAATCACCCTGGCAATACTATATTAAAGCACTACAGTATTTGCTTTACACATTGAATAATACAGTATTACATTACTGTACTGTGTAAACACTGGGGTGCTGCCAGTGTTCAGTGTGGAACACTGTTAGGCTTTGAAAAGTGTTGGGCTTGAAAAGCCCAACACTTTGAAAAACTAAAGTTTCAAAAATGTTCACCTGAACATTTTTTTGTGATAGCACTAATAACTGTGATAACTAAATGCTAAATAACTAGATGCTAAACTGTGATAACACTAATGTATATTAATGTGATAGCACTGATGGGTATTAAATAGTGATAACAATAATACACACAGAAATGTAGGGGCCTGACGGCTGAGTGGACAGCGCTCGGGATTCGTAGTCCTGAGGTTCCGGGTTCGCTCCCCGACGGAGACGGAAAGAAATGGGCAGTTTCTTTCACCCTAATGCTCCTGTTCACCTAGTAGTAAATAGGTACCTGGGAGTTAAACAGCTGCTACAAGCTGCTTCCTGGGGATGTGTAACAAAAAGGAGTCCTGGTCAAGGACCGGGCCGCAGGGACGCTAAGCCCTGAAATCATCTCAAGATAATCTCAAGATAGAAGGTATAATAACTTAGAAAAAAAGGGTCACACACCAGTACATTAATATACACACACACCTGCTTCATATCAAAATGTTGGATATTTTTGAGGTACGTGGGCAGCTCTGTCAGTATGCAGTAGAAACCCCAGTTTTGACCAACGTGAGCTGCTATCACCACCAAGAATGGGGTCGATGTCAAAATGGATTTCCATGGCACATCCAGCCTCTTGTTATAGTAAATGAAAAGCATGCAATAAAATAAAATTATAATAGTGTGACATATTGCTGAACATCCAAGTACAGTATAGTATTGACCAAAATATTAAGAATGACAAATATGCTTCTCCTTCATTACTAAAAGCCAAACTGTGATAACACTAATGTATATTAATGTGATAGCACTGATGGATATTAAATAGTGATAAACAATAATACACACAGAAATCAGAATAACGTGATATATTAAATGAACAAATCAACAAGGGCCTCGATGAGGGTTGGAGCAGATGTGTATGTGGTGGTATAGTTGACTAGAGCGCATCTGGGAACATTCAGCACATAGGTTTGAAGCCTCATTGAGGCCCTTGTGGATTTGTTCAAATAACAATAATGGTAATGAATAACAAGTATGTAGTGATAACACTGAAGGACATTTGATTCCTGGAATCTTCAGCAGGTAGTCGACAGGTAAGGATGCCAAAGAGCAATAATCATCTCTGGATTCTTATTTGGGAAACATACAAAATTTTCTATTGCAATATTGCACAAGTTGGGTATTATTTTTGTAGTTCTTTAACCTCTTGCATCTCATTATACCACCTTTTGAATCCATGTCCTGTCTCTTCCTAGCTTGTTACAGTCTTCACTACACTTGCACAGTAGAAATGATTTTGAATATATCAACTATATCCTGACCTCACCCATTTCAATCAGCCAATCTCCATTAACCCTTAAGCTGCGCATGGCGTATATATACGCACTGAGTAACATGTCCCACCGTGCGCATGGCGTATATATACGCCATAGGGTGCCAGGCCCGATTCAAATGCCCGCAGCTACACGGGGTTCACAGTAGCTTCCTCAGGGCTCTTGTAAACAGACGCCATTTTTTTAAAAAATCGTGGGCAATATTCTCAGGTGTGAGAGGCACAGTACTGTAGGAGCAACCAAGGCTGGCACACGCAGCATGAGCGAACAGCATTGCTGTTCAGCTTGTGACCACAGCATCGCCGAAAAATGTCAAAATAAATATATAATTGTTATTATTTAGCGATGAAAATATTACAGATGACCCATGACTATGATATAAATAACCAGGGTTGTGATAATAGCAGGATTGTTGTAATAATTAGCGCTGTGGGAGGAGTGATGCTGAGAGATGGAGGGAGACAGCATCGTTTACTGACTGTGTGGCTACCTGTTATTGTTGGCATTCACCATACCAGCTCAGTGGTTCTCTATGGTGAACACAAATGTAGATACTTATATATAATGTGTGTATTAGAGTAATAACAGCAAAAGGATTATGCTGGGAGGAGCCATATGGGTGACGGAGGTGACGTCGTCTGCACGATTTGTCTAGCTGTTTAGAGGGTGGCCACTATGCTCTTTGGGTGCTCTACAAGCTTAGGTGTACAGTTCCGGTGCATAAACATGTAGATACTTATATATAATATGTGTATATAGGGAAATAACACTGCAAACAGTATTGTTGGGGGAGAAAGTTTAGTGCGTGTGACCTTGAATGAGGGAGGGAGCCGCCAGCCGCCATCTGTGTATAGCGACGACTCTTAGTGCCTGAACTAACTATATCAGCTTAGCTGTACAGTTGTGGTGAACAAAATATATAAACACTTATATATAACGTCTGTATATAGTGTAATAACACCACAAATGGTATTGATGGGGAAGAAAGTTTAGTGCCTGTGTTGAGGGAGTGGCAGCGAGTGGCTGGCTGGTGTGTGGCGGTAACTCCTCGTTGCTTTCCGACTCTCAATACCAACTTAGTTGTTCGTTATGGTGACCAAAACATGCAGATACTTATATATAACCTGTGTATAGAGTGTAATAGAAGCAAAACTATTTGTTTATTGTTTTATAAACATAATAATTGAATCACTAATATGCTCATCATACTTTTGAGTATAGCAATTATTCACCACTTTTATTATATAAATATATTACAATACACACTATTGAATAATATTACTGCAAAAAAACTAAGAAAAAATCAATCGGAGACATTGAAACAATTAGGTAATATCTTTGTGGCAACTCCCACCTGTCAGCACGGGTGACGCTGACCGGGTCTGACGACCGCTCTGTCAACGCCCACTTTTTGCCAGACTTCCTCGGTCAATTGCGCCCAAAATATGTCACCTACGATTTTTTTTTTATTTTTCCCGTACTCAGGGGACACAAATTAACATGTTTAGAAGACGAAAAAAAAATTTTGAATTTTTTTTTTCTTGCGCACAGGGGTGTAAATGTCCCCAGGACCCCTGAGCAGTGTAAGGGTTAACCGTGTCAACACCACAAATTATTTTGTATGATCTCACCGTGTAACCCATACATTAATTACTCAACAGGTGACATTAGAATACTTGCAAAAGCAAAGATTTTCTGAACCTCCCCATCTGGGGTGAAAAAAAAAGACAAAACAGGGCATGCAAGACAGAGATAGTTATTAACAATTCCTGAAAGTGGCCCAAATTTGCTCTATGATATGCAAAAATGTTCGTTGAATGTGTCTGGTACAGCATGCAAGAATGGTACTAACAGTTTCTGGGAGGCCCCTGATGATATGGTGATCATTGGTCCATTACCTACCTCCTACACATTGAGGAACATGGCTTTGAGTTATGACATGAGCATCTATGACAGTGTCACCCTAATTTTCAATCTTTCTTAAGCTAAGGAGCCTACTTATGTAAGCTACTGTGACAGGATACTATAAGTATAAAAACATTTAATTTTACAAAGCAATATATACATGTGAATGTAACATTAGTGTTTAGAATCCTATGGGCGAACTGAATATGAATATTTAGTCAACGAGTAGCACAAGATGGTTGTTAGAATAAAAAGATAAAGTTGAGTTTCTCAAGAGGTATCGAGATTGTCATATTGTACATGTGATAACTATTTCTGCACACAGATATATATAGTTGATCATTCAAAATAAATGAATTAAATAAATTTTATATACAAAAGAAAAGCACTGAAAACCATGTTATGAAACCATCAACTCCTATAATTAATATATAATATATATTTTATAGTCATTCAGTATCTATATATAAATTACTGTTATATAAACATAAAAAATATTATAGCATTTTACAGTCTTGAATCTTAGAAACTACAGTATAAATAAAACAAGGCAGTGAATGTAATGAAATGCTTGCATCTGAGCCAGTCCCTTAATTGCTTCATGAGGCACTACACACTCCAGGCTGTAGTTGATCTATTTCCCGACCATGGCAAGTAACTTGGCAAATGGTGTTGTTATGCAGTTAGAGAAGAGAGAGAGTGGAAAATGCAATTTATTCCTCCACCAAGTGATTTCTCACTATAAGACAAATAACATATCTATACACTCAGAAAACCTTGAAAACAATCATTTGAAAATCAAGGAAACCCAATTACTGCATTGCTCTACTAACTAGCCATTACATCCTCAGAAGACAGGACTGGACCAACCTATGGAGCTGAAAGAAAGAAGTGTTAACATTAGGAAATACGGCCAGAGACTAAAAGCCACGCATGCCCTGGCAGCAATGATTCGGCCACCCAAAGAAATGCAAAAGAGCCTGGAAATGAAGTTCCAGAGTGAAGGTGATGGAGAAACCTGTGTAAACCAGCTCTTATAGCCAGAACAGTAAGTAGTGCAGCAACAATTACAAATCCCAGGAGAACTGCACAAACCATGGGAAAATGCAAATCAACATGGTGGCCATCACCTGCCACAGGTAGGAAAGCAACCCAAGGAAGGGAACCCCAAGGAGAAAAACAAGACACAAAGGCTGAAATGACCATGCCAAAAACAGACAGAATGCTGCCAGCAGACAGGGCCTACTGATACAACCACAGAGACCAGAAACCAGGAACTTAAGAAAACCATGACTATTAGCAATCCCAAGCCAAATCACATCCTACCATTGGAAAGCCAAGGCACTAACAAACAGAATCCATAAGTACTAGTGCCCAACAAAAAGGAAACATAGAACTAATGGAAAAAAGAAAAAGAAAAGAAAGAAGCAAAACTAAGGAAAGAGCACAGCCACCCCCACAAGCCAAAATGACTTAACACCCCTGGCAGTCCACCTCAACTTTGCAAAGGCCATTCCGGTGAGTGTACAGTACTGCATTAATAATACATTATTTTATCTAATAGTGAGGGATGTCAGTGGTGGATCGAGCAAGATTTTCTACTGTCTCCCTTCCTTAGACCATTTGTAAAGTAACTTGCCATGGAGGGGGAAATAAGTCATCTAGAGCCTGGTGTGTGTAAATAAGTCTGGGATGGCCCATAAGGCTCAGACTTGGGTATCAGCTGACGGGCCCCTGTTGCTCAGCAGACAGCCTCACCTCATTTTTTCTGTGATCTCCAGTACCATGCTTAATATAGAGCTTTTCGGAAGTGGTGATTGTGGGATGGAGATCTGGAGAGTCATAGGCATACATGAACCAAAAGAATCCCCACACTAGTCCATACAGTCCAAATATAATAAAGACTGATGGCCATCCCCACTCTGTTTGTGTGAGCCATCCACTTATTGACAGTGTCACCACAGTTCCAATTTGACATCCTGAAATGTTTAAAAACAATTAGATAAATATTTAATAATTATTATGATTTGATGAATAATAAGATCTAAGGTGTCATATATTAGCTCGATAGCTCCAGGGAGCCGTAGGGGCTCCCCACTGAAACTTTGCTAAAATTAAGGTACAATGAATTACTCCTTTCTACTACTAACTGCCTCAAAATGCCACAAAGCAAAGAAAGCAAATTTGTCAAATACTGTACAAGCAGTATTTAGTAAAGCTAAATTGTGACTCCTTCATTAATCTATGCTTTTCAAGATGTATGTATACGAATTATAATATATTTATAACCAATAATAATTGATAATAATTTATAATTTAATTTAATTTATTTAATTAAATTAAATTTTAATTTAATTTAATAATTTATCATTTTTTAAGTAATTTTCCCACAATAGCCATTAAGTTAATTGACCAGTAGTTTGATGCAAGTGATCTATTTCCCTTCTTCAAGATTGGCACCACATTTACAACAGTTAACGATTTCAGTACAGATACTGTACTCTGCTTGAATCTAATGATATATTAAACATTAAAGTCTATTGTAATCCACAAGTTAGGAGTTAATATTTACTAGTGAATCAAGCACTACAACACTTAACAAATGATGGTTGAAAGAACATGTTAAGTATTCAGACTGGCCACACATCGAGGTAAAGTCAAAGGGATTAAGACAACTGTTGCCCACTCAAATGAATGTACCAGCCAATAAGATAAAGGGTAACCCTCTTATGTTCCTGGAAACAAGGAGATTTTACATATAATCGGATTATACCCTACTTGGGATGCAATATGCAATGGTTGAGGCTAGGACCAGCTGGAGGGCAGTCTCGTGGCAAGAGTGGTTCTAGCAAGTTCTCCTTATCTCCGTCTGTGGCAGCGGGGGAGTGAAACAGATCAAATGTGGGGACCCGATGTGATCTTGTTGACCAAGTCAAGTACGCAGTGTGTGAATATTGGATGGGAGACTAACCAGGTGTGGAACGTTGTAGTGATGATTCGGTATTAGGGACTCAGGTGGAGGTTACGAGTTCAGGTGGTGACTGGAAAGGTACAGTGGGGTTATGTGTATGAGAAGCTAATTTAACCAGAGAAAGTAGATTAAGGGTTAATTATTATCAGAGTATATTTATGTAATTAAACTGGAAAAACCCAACGGTCTTTAATCACCTTTCATATGTTCTTTCGTGAAGTTCCTGTATAAACCTAGTAGTACGCCTCAAGGGTTTTAGTGTAGAGAATTACATGGTAGAAGTAACTGCTCCTGAGGCAAGGGAGTTACAGTTGTGTAATCATTTTGTTCGGGATGAACCTGGGTTCAGTAATCACGACAAGTCAAGGATTCATCGAGTTAATTTTTACATTCTTTGAGGACACTGGCAAAGATTTCATTTGGTCCTGGAGACTTGTTTGGACTACAAGGTTTTATGTTTAATAGCTTCCTTGCTGGTAACCACAAAATAACTCAAATTGTCCTCTTTATCACCTACATAAATTTGTTCAGGTGTAGGTAAAATACCAAATTATTCTCTAATAAATACGGAGACAGTATACATATTTAGAATGTCACCCATTTTTGTTATTTATATCAAGGGACCAGTGTTCTCCCTAAAAGAACCAGATTTCTCCCTATCAAAGGGCCATTCTTCACCCTATCAAAGGACAAGTCTTTTCGATATCAATTAAAAAATTCATAGACATCAATAACCAAAAGAAAGAGAAGTTACATACCTCCAGCAATACGAGCTAATGAGCGAGCACGCTCCTGAGGAGGTATCCAGTACGACATCATCACATTCATGGCTGGGAAGGTCACACCCTTGAGTGAAGCAACAGCATGTTTGTAAATTAGTTAAATTCAGAATTCAATGATGATGTTCTATAGCTGTGCAGCTTGGCAACCTCAGTTACAGGAATTATAAAGCGTTGGAAAGTTATTTTGCAAGACATCTACAATATATATACAGTGGTACGTACCTCCATTTATGAATTTAATCCATTCCCAGAGATAGGTCGTAACACAAAATCAAATTTCCCATAAGAAATAATGTAAATTGAATTAATCCATTCCACACTCCCAAAAATATTAACTTCAAAATACATTTTGTACATAATACACATACTGTACTGTACATATTTTGTACTATACTATATACAAGTTATAGCTTACCTTAATTGATGACTTATTGGCGTATAGAAGATGGTGAGGAGGGGGGGGGGGGAATGCATGAGAAGTGTTACTATTTGGAAGGTGAGTCTCCTTCCATTATAACATCAGGCAGTGATGACTTCTCTGGGGTACTCACTCTCTCCTACTTTTTGCAGGCATACCACTAGGACCTGGCTGTGGCTCATTGCTTGTTTGTCTCGCTAAGAATCTGTCTAAAGACACTTGTCTTTCCCTACATTTTAACACTTGTGTGTTAGTGTTAGCAAGACATCACATTGTCCTTTAAAAGGTCAATGAAATGGCCTGCTACAGCTTTATCTGGGTGAGTTTTTTCAATAAAACTTTGCAGTTCTTCCCACACTTCACACATTTTCTTAATGAGGAAGGGATATTCTCTACTCACAACTATTTTCTTAGGTTGAACCTTTCCACTGACTTTCTTGGGACCAATGGCGTGATAAATAATAATTACTTTTATGTTCAAAAAACAAAAAAGCACAAAAACAATGAAATTCTTTACAAAAAATTCAAACGCGATCGTCACTAAGCGGGCGGCTCTGGTAAACTGAGACTGGGTCGCCCATGCCACCAGGAATCACGCGCTCGGTCGACCCATGGGTGTATCAACAAAGTTGCAAGTCGACGTAAAGGTCATAAGTCGAGTCGAATTTTCCAACGAAATTGGGGTCATTACTCAAACAATTTGTAAGTAGGGGCATTTATAAGTTGAGGTTCCACTGTATACTGGTATATTTTAAATATCTTGCCACTGAATGCCAGGAAATCTTATAAACAAATAAGACAATACTTTCTGTTGACTTACGTGTTACCTATTAATGATAACTTTGTAATATTATTATTCATTTCACAAAGATAACTGCTCTGAGAACTGTTGAACACAGCTACCTACATTTAAACCTACTTCTGTGTACTTTTATCCTTAAAAAAAAAAGTGTTAAATGTAATGATACGCCATTTTCTGGGCGAGCCCCGGAGGCTCCCATCAAACTTCCATGAATATAAAGATTAGTTGAGAAATGATGTGAAAGATAATGTGTTTGGCTGGTCAGGCAAAGAATTTATCATATTATACAAGGCATGGGAAGAAAAATCACTAAAACAGACATAGAACATTCATGCCCATATATGGTGAAGCAGGGACCAATTTTATGATCTCCACAAAAATATACAGGTATTGCCCAGAACACAAATTAATTAATTATTTACCTCAGTCATCCCTTCCAGAATTCTTATGATAACAAATGCAGTAGAGGAATGTCTGGCTGCCATTGGTGAGACAACTGTGAGAAGACCAGTGAGTGTTACTCCAGCACCAAAGATGAGTCGTCCTCCCAATCTCTCAGCCAGTCGCCCACCAAGGTAGTTGGTCAAGAGGTACCCATAAAAGAAGCTTCCAAGAATCATTCCTTGAGTTTTTTCATCCCAGTCAAATTCTCCTTTCTATAAAAAATTGAAAGAGCTAATTACCAGACAATAAAATGAAAGGAGATTGCTTGTCAGATAATGAAAGAAAACTTTTCTTTTTGCCTTTCGTAATGCCTTTTTCTAGTAGAGCCTCGGTGGCTCCCTGAAACTATTTCGTTGAGATGGTTTCCCACTACTGAGTCACATTAGTCATATGAGTCCAGTTTGGTCTACCATGGACCAAAACCAGAGCCTGGACCCCTGACAGAGGTGTTGAGAGCAAGGGACTGTTACAACCGCCAACAACCTAGAAAGCATCCAGAAGATAAACAAAGCAATACATACAACTGCAAGGTTCACAGAAAATTAAGCACTGAAACAGACAAACAACTCTGCAAATGATTCATTCAAAACAATTGGCTCAGTTAAAACTAGCTCGAACCCTCTAGTGGAAATGACTGCCAACAGGAAATGCCATAACAATGTCCAAAGGATGGCCAGCATTTACCTGAGAAAAAAGTGGAACTCGCCATGCAGAGGTGACTTGGGAAGGACCAACTGGTCTAACAACCACGACTGGATTGGCTTCTAGCCAAAGAGGAAGGCTGGACATTTTGGGTGGTACCTGCTGGTAGTCATTTGCACTAGGAGGTTCAAAGTACTGTAGTTTCAAGTCAACTAATTGTTTTGAATGAATGTTTGAGAAGTCATTTGACAGTTTTGGTGCTTCATTTTCTGTGAACCTTTCAGTTACCTGTATTGCTTTGCTTACTTTCTAGATGGTTTCTTGGTATGGGTGATCATAACAATTCCCTACTCTCTGTGCCAAGGGGGAAGGGAAGCCATGTTCTGACTGGTCCCCAGTAGGCCAAACAGGACTTGTATGAGACGTGATTCTGTAGGAGGAAACCATCTCGGATCGATAGCTTCAGGGAGCCAGAGAGAGAGAGCTCAATAAAAACAAATATGGTGGCCTCCTTACTTTGTACAGTATTACAATAACATAAGACTTGGGAACACCATTCTCCACTTTTAATTACCTAATTTCTGCTCAAATTCATCACAGAATATTTCTGCTTGCATTTGCTGCTACTGTTACTGAAACCTTCATTGATGCAAGTGATCTGTAATGCAGTGGTAAGTGTAGATGGTTCACAACTAAATACAGTAGTCCTGACTTAGATTCCCATTGATTGATCAATTGAATATCTGTGCACATTTCCTTACACCCGATGCCTTCTTTTCCCTTGCAGCAAGTAGGTACCTGGGGGTTAGTCAACTGCTGGGGTTGCACCCTTAGAAGGTAAATTGCTGGCCTAGAGCAGGGGTCAAACTTTTCAGTAGGAGGGGCCACATACTGTAGTATAATTTGTACATTTTTGTGGGAAAAAACAGCATTGAATGTAATGAAACTCCATTTTCTGGGTGATATTTATATATTAGACCATGGCATGAGTCGATTAGAGTTCTTGCCTACTGGGGACCACGAGCCAGAAACTGGGCCCCCCCTCAGAGAGGCACGAAGCGCCATGGCCTATGGAAACCCCCATGTGCTCCATGTCTGCCATTGACCAGGGTTCTGGCCTACCTCGACAACTGGCTAGTGTCGGTTCCCAGCTCGCCAGGTTCAGGCTCCTGGTGAACTGTAGGAAGTCTCATCAGGTTCCGTCTCAGGTTTGGACTTGGCTGTGTTTAGTGTGGGACTCTCAGACCACTTCCTAGTCTCTCCCTCTGGAGTCATTGCTGCGGCTGCAGTCTCGCCTTCGCTTGCGGCTGCACGGATGAGCGGCGCGGCGGCATTATGTGATGTTTGCTAGCTTCTCTGATCAGTTTTCAGTTGCATTTTCTTACCATGTGGGATCTGTTTTGTTATGCCTACCTTTCTGGATGCCAAACCCTGGTCGATGGCAGATAAGAAAAGCCCCAACTTCAGGGGGGGTTTTCCTGGGCCATTGCTTCCCTGTACCTTTCTGAGGGGGGCCAGGTTCTGGCTAATGATCCCCAGTAGGCTGAATTCCATTAACTAAAGCCCTGGTCTAATGCATCACATATTAGCCCAATAGCTCCAGGGAGTTGAAGGGACTTCCCACAGAAAATTTATATATATACTGATGATGAAAACAAAATTCAACCAGTTGTGTTTCAGGCAGTGGGCCTGCGAAGCATTACTTCATTCCACCTAGATACAGGGAAAGTACTTAAAATTAGATGGTGAGTTGGTGCTTGGATAATTACATAATATACAGGTTCTGTACTTACAATTTCTGCAGTCACTGCCTTTCTTTTCTGGTATGCAGGTACTGGACATGTATCATCAATTCTAATAACTTGCTCCAGGCCATTGGAATGAGGTTTTACCATTGCAACAATGGCAACAGATAAGTTAACGCGCATGGCGTAAACACCAGCAAACCCCAGGAATAACAGAATGATCAGCACATGGCGTTTCCCAAATCCTGAAAAAGTTACAAATATGACACTATGAATGTTTTATTTATATAGTATTTGCATAATTTTCACTAGTATCAGACACTTGTGCAAATCAGGCACACAGCAACAATAAAGGAGGATCTGGCCAAATCATACATAGGCATTTCGCATACTGTTGGTTCTGAAAACGTAACAGATCTTGGTAGTACAGTTGGGCTCATTCATGACTTGCAAGCAGGAAGCCTGAGTTTGAATCCTGGGCAAGACAGATATGGTTGGGTACGTTTCCTTTCATCTAATGTACCTGTTCACCTAGCAGTAAATAGGTACCCGGGAGTTGGTCAACTGTTGTGAGTTGCATCCTAGGGAAGGGCAGTACTGTATGAATAACAACACATTACCTGGATGATACCTGGTTGATGGGGTTCTGGGAGTTCTTCTACTCCCCATGCCAGGCCCGAGGCCAGGCTTGACTTGTGAGAGTTTGGTCCACTAGGCTGTTGCTTGGAGCGGCCCGCAGGCCCACATACCCACCACAGCCCGGTTGGTCCGGCACTCCTTGGAGGAATAAATCTAGTTTCCTCTTGAAGATGTCCACGGTTGTTCTGGCAATATTTCTTATGCTCGCTGGGAGGGTGTTGAACAACCGTGGACCTCTGATGTTTATACAGTATTGCCTACTCTAACAGCACAAACTCCCAGCCTGACAAGCATATTTCTAAATACAGTACAATATTACTGTATATATGATAACTATTCACACCACAATAAAATGCTTACTGCATGATAGTCTCCTTTCATTTTACCACTCATTAAGGCAAACATTAAGGGTACAGTACTTGTTTCAAATGCTCCCCCTTCCCTGAGAGGAGGAAAGCATGGAATGATACTAGCTGAAAGATCCTGAAACTGAAAGATTCTTGGCTCTCTGAACATAATCTTTAAAATGCTCTCCACCTGCATCAGGCAAAACATTTTTTTTATAATTAAAACTACAGTAAGCTTCAAGAAAATGTTTGATATAATCACAAACAAAAGCCCTATATAAATAGGGTGTTGAGAAGTGAAACACATTTATGAGAAACTCTCAGATGCTCCCATAGCCAAAGCATTAAGAGTCAACTCAGGCTTCACATCACCCACCAGGCTTAAGTGACTTATTCCCCTTCATGACAGGGAAGGGAAACAGTGGTAAGTCTAACTCAAGCCAGTTTACTATGATACAAACTAAAAATCACAACCCTCAAATATCACCTGCTATCAAACATTAAATGTACCAGGTCTGCTAATTGTCACTCTTAAAAACTACTGTTTATCAAAGAAATAGGGTACATATAAAGCAACTATTTTAAACTAGAAATGTTGTATTTATTTATTTATTTATTTATATATATACAAGAAGGTACATTGGGATTGTGAGAATACATTGGATAGTACAGTATTTACATTCTTGTAAAGCCACTAGTACGCACAGCGTTTCGGGCAGGTCCTTAATCTAGCAGATAATTTTAAGTAGGTAATTTCAATCAGAATTGATATGTATGTACTGAATTGATGTACTGAATTGATATATGATATGTATAGTATGTACTTAGTATTTTGAAAACACTTTTTAGGAAGAGTTCTACAAAGTAGCTGTATATAAGAATTTTGTAAGTCATTGAAAAACAAACCCCTCTAGTATTAATTAATCTTATTGATAACTGCTATAATTTGCATATGGCTATGGTCAATAGTGCTAGTATTGAGAGTCTTGTACATATTATAAGGTGGTGTTCAATACAATCTACAAAAAGCATGTATGCACAGCCCAAGTGTTACACAAGCTTACTGGTTAAGTCTGTTTCCTGTAAACTTACTTATTTCAGGTGAGTTGCTATGTCCCATATTTTCATCCTCTTTCTGGAAATGCAAAGAATAAAAAAGCTTATGAAAAGCAGTTAAGTAGCATATTTCTTGAACAGCATCAAGACAACCTGTAGCCATCAACATCTTACACACAAATACTGAATGTGCTATATTGAACACATACAGTACTTTAATACAGCAATGAACTTTTTTAAATAAAAGATTGCAAACAAAGCTCTAGGAATTTTAGGATGATATTACTCAATATTTGCAATGTTTTATACAGTGCAGTATATTCATTATGCCTTTTTCAGAACCTTCTACTATACCATTCAAATAGAATCACAGTTATTATTTAACACCTCTGTATTGTATGAATTTCATTTCTTTAAGCTGCCCCAAAATACCTTTTTCCTAATCATTTATATTATCATATAGAGCATATGCAATCACAATTACCAGCTTTACTCTTTCAAACTTGAATTTCACAAACAACTTGAACAGTGGCACAAGACATTCTTTGCCGTTACCTTTCATACGAAAGAATTTAGGCAGACCGGTCTGCAGCCCATCACAGGGCACAAGTGCTGATTGCATCACACACTGCTGGTCACTGCAGTCACCCAATGTGACCAACTTAAAACTACTATACTTGTATCTACATTTGTCTTCTGAATACAGTATATTAATGAAATGAAAACAAATTATTTAATAATTTGCTCCAAATTATATGCTTAAAGAAATATATAGCACATGTTCTAAGCCATATCAAAGATATGGATATAGTTCATGTTCTAAGTCATATCAAAGATACTGTACATGTTTTGAATCTTCAGTTCTTTAATATGAGAAAGTACCTGCTGTAAGTTTGATGTTGCTTGATGTTTGAGGTCATCCACTAAGCTGACCCGAGAATAATGAGTGTGAGACAGCATCCATGACCAAATATGTAGAAAATTCCACGTTCTCATGCTGTGTTAAAGGAAAATAAGTTATTATAAAAGTTTCAAGTACTCTAACATACACAGTACTTTACTTACATTTGTATTCTTATATCCTAAAGCAAACATCCACCTGATGTTTATCTACAGTACTGTATTCAGATTTTAAACTATAGCAGGGTTTTGGCATTTATTGCATTTACAGCATAGCACTTTCTCCTGATACAGTAATTATTTATGTCCCTGGGCCTGCATACAACTATTCAATTATACCTATCAACTATTTAGTGTTGATAGTCCTATGGCCCCTCAGTCTTTACTGGTATGAGAATTGACTTCTGGGGATGATTTTTGCTGCTTTATATTGTACTGTCTCCAAGGCAGATATTTCCTTTTGAAGGCAAGTTCTCCATGCTTGGGTACAGTAGTCCAGATGGGGGTCACACCAAAAATTTGTACAGTTGCATCACTACCAACTTTCCTGACTCTCAGGTCTTTTTCTTCATCAATCTACTGCATGGTAGTGTTGTTGATTTTATAGTTGTGATGTGTATTGTTATGCCCCCATATGCATATGATGTTTATTGGTATGCTTTGTGCAAAATATCATTACTAAGATATATTGATAGGGCAGAAAATACATGATTATCCTTATATTATATCGTTTAATACACAAATGTTTTATCAAAGACCTACCAGAAAACTGCATCAGGTTGACCAGAGAACTAAAAGTGGTTGATTTACAAGTGTTTTTAGATAGACTGCTATCCTTGTTAGTGTGCTTAATGGAATTAAGTGGCAGAGGTTTGGGTTAAATTTACTTTAGAAAAATGAAGATATATAAATGAAAAAGCTAGAGATAATTTTACCAGAGTGAACTACACACTTTTTCGCAATTCGTGCAGTTTGCACGAAGGGAACTACACTCTGGCCACGAGTACACAATACAATACTTACGTTCTCCCCCTACTGCATTAAAACGTTACAAATATTATGCTTGATGACTTTCATGATATCATCAAACACATTTACACAGTCTAGTCACTTATCATATTGGCTCATTCGTACTAGAAAACACAGTACAACCCACGTCTACAGGTTACGGCTTAACACCTGCACAGTCTGAGTTGACAACGTGTGGCAACACTCCTCTCCTTGCCCAGCAGCCAACGTGTTTAAATAACGACAGAAATTAAGTAAATATTATAACAAAGGAAAAATAACCACACACACATGCATAGTTTGATTTATTCACTGGTTAAACATTAGAGTATGAATTTGTGATGCCGTGAAGTTGGGAAAGTGACAGGTGTCGCTTTGTTTATAAACATGTCACTGATGACGTCATTAGATATCGGGCAGCACTGATGCGTAACAGCAAAAAATTATATATATACGCAGGGAAACAGTAAAATCAATCAAGTACAGGCGATTGGAAGGTCAATACATCTTTGTTCACATAGTGTCTAAGACGCATGGTCCCTGGGGTAGGAACTTCTTGTGATTTCTCAAATTGGGTGCCAGGCTAATAGACAGATCCAAGGGCTGCTAGTTTCTTGTTTCAGCGCCTCAGTGTGGCGATCCAGAGGGAAAACGCGTAATGCCTCCTCAGTTCCTGTTTGGAAGCAGAGGAGCTCCAAGAGATCTATAATCTTTAAACACTTATTGTATTAATTAAATGTATATCTTGTAACATTTAGGTATGTAAAAAAACACAAAACAAAAGGAAGAGGGTGGTAAGGAAAAAGAACATAGAAACTGTATTGGAGGGGACCTAAACATCCCTTCTAATGCATCATGTGTGCTTTCCTTCGAGGATAAGGGTTCCCTTCTACCAGCCAGAGGTGGTATGCCTTTCCATTTAATTATTATATAAAAATTATATATAAATATTATAATATATATATTATATTTTATATATAATATATGATATAATTATATATATTATATTATATAAATATTACATTATATAAATATTACATTACATTATATTATATAAATATTATATTATAATATTCATATATCAAATATATAAAATATAATCTGTATATATATATACCTGTATATAAATATCACATTATATTATATATAAATATTATATAATATACATAAATATACAGTATATATATATATATGTCGTATCTAGTAGCCAGAACACTTCTCGGCCTACTATGCAAGGTCTGATTTGCCTAATAGGCCAAGTGATTTTCTTTATTTTCAATAAATTGTTCCAAATTAGCTTATTTGAATTATTATTATTATATTATATTAAGAACATAAATTATTTACTTAATTTTGTTAGGTAGGGTTGGTTAAGTTTGGTCATATATCTGCGTTAGTTTTAACTCAAATTTAAACAAATTAACTCATACATAATGAAATAGATAGCTTTATCATTTCATAAGAAAAATACATTGAAAAATATATATTCATGAAAACTTGGCTTATTAGGCAAATCAGGCCTTGCATAGTAGGCCGAGTATGATGTTCTGGCTACTAGGTACAACATATATATTTTAAATTTCATATATTATATATATATATATATATAAAATATTATACAATTATGTTATAATATATATACAAATTATATAAATTAATATTTTTATATAATATATATAAATATTATAATATATATAAATATTATAATATATATAAATAAATATTATATTATATATTATAATATATATATATATATGTAATATATATATATATTATATATATAACAATATATATATTGTTATATTATATATAAATATTATATAAATATAAAAAAAGAAGGAAGGGGGTGGTAGGTGAAAAGCACACAAACTGTATTGGAGGGGACCCAAACATTCCCTCTAATGCGTTATGTGTGGTGTCCTCCGAGGCTAAGGGTCCCCCTCTTCAGCCAGAGGTGGTACTCCCTTTTTAAAAAATTATATATTCATAAATATATAAATATTATATTATATGTATAAATATTTTATATATTATATATATATATAATATTATATATATTATATAATATATATAACTATTATATATAGTATATATAATAATATATTATATATATTATACATATATATGCAAACAAGCCTGAATGGTCCCCAGGCATATATGCAACTGAAAACTTACATATAAACTGAATATAAATAATTTATATATGTATATATAAATAAAGCTGCAGAGTCCTTAACCAATTGCGGGCAAAAAAAAAAAAAAAAAGAGAATAAAAACTTTAAGCATCTAATAAAACAAAAAATGACTAATGTTACACAAATTAATAAACAATTACTGTAATGACAAAAACCCCTTAACCTCTTGGCTTAACACGACCAAAAAGAAAATATATACAAGTGAATTTGCATTATTGACAAAAATGTGAATGTGACACTACAACATATAGAATGTGCTCCGAATGTCTTCTGTCACCCGTTCGTAAGAGCATCAAGTTAAGGGAAGACACAACCAAACTGAGAGAGCACCAAGAGGCTTCTGATTCACCACAGCCCATGCAAGGGCTATATATATACTGGTGGTGACGTCATATTGACGCTAAGCTGGGCCCTGGAAGGAGGAACCGGCAAGAGAAGAGGTTGTTTGTTGGTGGAAATGGTTGTGGTTGAACCCCTGTTAGAATCAGAGCCAACTATGGGATCGGTCAACCCATGGCTACGAGGATACGGGGGCCTCGTAGCCTGGTGGATAGCAAGCAGGACTCGTAATTCTGTGGCGCGGGTTCGATTCCCGCACGAGGCAGAAACAAATGGGCAAAGTTTCTTTCACCCTGAATGCCCCTGTTACCTAGCAGTAAATAGGTACCTGGGAGTTAGTCAGCTGTCACGGGCTGCTTCCTGGGGGTGGAGGCCTGGTCGAGGACCGGGCCGTGGGGACACTAAAGCCCCGAAATCATCTCAAGATAACCTCAAGATATGTATCACGTTTCCAGAAGGGTTGCCCATGTTGGAATACTGTATACGAAAGCCGAAATAATATTGTTGAAAACATCTTGATAACTTATTAAACCAAAATTATTTATTAGCCAGAAGAAAGACAGAAATGGTACCTATATGTAAAACCTCTACCAGACAAATATTTTAAGTAAAACCGAAGATATTTGTAGTTGTATAAAATTGGCAGTTTTCATTGCTCATCGAGCTCGAAAGCTGCAATATTCATCTCGGAACAATGTTTATTTCACGCAGATTCGTTAATAAACGTAAGAGTTTTATATGTCACAAGAATGATAGAAATACAAGCTTCACTTTAAGGGGGCAAGAGAAGGGATTATTAAAAGTTGTTCTAGTGCAATCAAAATTTATTGACGTTTTATATGTAAAAGGGGCTGCAACTGGTCCAAGTTTCAGCATCGCAGCCTAAATAGAGAGGGAGAAAAAAACGTATTTTAGAGGATTTTTCAACATTTTTTCAAAGAACTTGAACAAACACAAGTGTCAACCGAAATCATTTCTATGACACTCAGCTATCACATTACCATATAATAAAGGTTTTGTAGCAAGATTTCTATCCCAAATGTATTTAGTACAATAATACAAATTTTCAAAGTTCCCCCAAAAATTACGCAACAAAATAATGTTTATAAATATTTATAAAATCAGTAAATGGACTTAGGAAAACAAAAATGCCTCAGTTTTTAAGAGGCATAAACTCTACATATAATATGCAAGTTTCATGTAAATTTAATAATAAATGAAGAGTTTGAACTCCCATGTAGTTGTTAATTATTTACCTATATAAACAAAGGTCAAAGTTCAGCCACCTGTGGCTGAGGTTGACGTCGACTAATTTCACTCAAAATTGGCACCCTTGCAGATAGGCATGCCTTCAGTAAGGTCTGTAAGTTCCATGAAGATCGCCTGATAACAAAAGAAAAACAATTAGGGAAAAAAATAAAAAAATTGCCAACAGTTTTATATTTACATTTATTTATCATGTATATAAAATAATATCAAAATATCATAATAACAATATAACAATAACATATAACAAAATAGTTCATCAAAATATAACACTAAAACATACTAACCTAATATAATTAGTCTGAAATATGGGTCCTCAAGGTGGCACTGCAATGGCACTAGTCGGCATCTGCCCCATAGCTGGGGTCAGCTTTCTCTGGGGCCTTTCTTGGCTTGGTGCATCTCGTTGGGTCCTTCATCCTCCTGTCCTTCATGTTGAAGTACCAGTCGGTCATGTCATTTTGTGGTAGACCAAGGAGGTTGGTCAGAGATCCCATCATATACCCAGCGTTGTAGTTGACGGCTGTTACTGCCATGGCGAAGTCAACCATTACACGACCAACATATTTGTCTTTGGGGGCGAGTTTCCAAACTCGATGGTGTAGAGACTCGTTTGGATTTTGAGTCTTCCCCTTCAGACACTTGGTCATGTTTTCCTCCGATACAAGACTGTGGTAGATCTTCAAGACTTCACTCATGTGAATACTCGGTAGCTGGAAATGTAAAATCATCTTCTTGTGTGATCGTGGGGTCTTTCCATTTGCAATGTCTTGCTGGTAGAAACACCAAGAGTCTTTGCCTTTAGGGCAGTGCACGTGCACTGGTTTTTCATCAGTTGACGTTGAATGGAACAGTCCGGACAGGCAGGCATCCCTCATTTGTTTCCAGTCCGTGTCGATGTTATCCCTGATGGCTTTTGTGAAGTAGCCTGCCAACTTCTGAATGGTGCTGTTAGTTAGTTTTCCTTTTCCTTTGACCAGTGACATTTGTCTGGCAAGCTGTGTTGCAAGTATCTTGCTGAAGTGATTTATACCCTCAGCCTTTTCCACTTTTACATCTTCATATGGTCCAGCATCATTGTTCATTCCACAAACTTTATTGAATGTCGAAGAGTCACCATCACCCACCAAGGTCGTATACCTAAGTTTGTTGTCTTGAGATCGACCCCACATCAATACCGCGGCATCCGCTTCCATATTTTTGGCAGTGCCATCGTAGTTCTTGTCACAATCCGGTAAATGTTTACCCATCTCACTGTCAAACTCAGCCTGGGTTATTTTTCCATTTTCTTTTCTACTCTTGAACGTTTGGCACTGCTTGCAGTTTTTACAGAAAGTATTGTAGTCCACAACCATCCCTGTGAATATTTCCACAACAAAAGCAGTGCCAATTTGTGAATGGTGGCCTTTTGTATCCCAAGATGCATCAATGGATACATCAATGTCCAGGATGCCACCAATGGGGTGTCTATCTAAATGTTCTCTGTAATGATCGAATATGATACGGCGAGTGTTTTCTTGCAAATGCACCCATCTCTCATTAGCAGCATCTCTTATCTTCCTCTGGATCCTGTTATACATATAATATGATACAAATTTCATTCTATTTATAGAACACATATTATTGTAATATGTATATCCGTGGCCACTTAGCATGTTGCTGTACACTAATGATATCAAATTTTCATGATTTCCCATCAATTGTCGAGTAACTGAAATATTACAATCACTACAGCGTCTTGTCACTTTCACATCATGTTGCACAATTGTAATTGTATGACGTTGTGTAGCGTTTGAACAATACTCGCATACATAATTCTCATCTAGGTAATTTTCAAGACTCTTATCTGTCACCATTAGCACTGACTCACGTGGATTTATTCTACATTTCACTTCACTGTCACTGTCACTGCCACTGTCATTTTTTTCTTCTCTAAATAACTTCAGTCGTTTTGTAGCATTGCTCTGAGTACCTTTACGCTTTGTGGAAATGTTGGGAGTTGCCAAAACATCATGTGAGGTGCTGGGCCCTGCAACATCAGCAGCGGTAGATGCAACATCAGCAGCGGTAGATGCAACATCAGCAGCGGTAGATGCAGCATCAGCAGCGGTAGATGCAACAACAGCAGCGGTAGATGCAACAACAGCAGCGGTAGATGCAGCATCAGCAGCGGTAGATGCAGCATCAGCAGCGGTAGATGCAGCATCAGCAGCGGTAGATGCAGCATCAGCAGCGGTAGATGCAACAACAGGAGCAGTAGGAGCAACATCAGGAGCAGTAGGTGGTGTGGAGGCCCCCAGGAGACAGGCTCGCAGTGTGCGTTGTGAGGTAGCGGGCTGCTGCACACTCTTCACAGGGAGGCCGCCTGTATCTTCACTCGTCAGAATGCGGGTTTGCTGCAAAGCGGCTCTCCGCAGCATCTTTACACGGTGAGCATGTAAGGCTTTTGCTTTTCGAGCTTTGACTTTATTCGATATTTTCGCCATTGTGCAGTAGATGTAGCAAAATGCGATATTCCAGGGAGATTTGTAAGAGCCCACCGACGATACTTCCACCACCAACGGGACACAACGTGTGACTGACTCCTAAGCTCAAGCCACACTCCCTCCTCTCACACGCTACAGTCGCCAATGAGTGAGTTTATTATTTGTTTATGCATAACAGTAGAGTAAATTTTGTAAATTTTAAGTAAAGTAAACAAGTTATTTTCTACACTATTACGAAAAATTAAGCGTTTACAAGTATGAGGCAACACCCTACGGCGCATCCAAGCCGCGTGGACCAGATTGGGGACAATTGCGGCTGGAAAATTTACCATAATTACGTTATTTTTCATCATAACATAAAACGGTTTGCACGACCGTGTTGCCAGAACCTCGTAGGATCCATGGGCATATTAGAATTTAAAGCGAAGATACTTGTATTTTTATAATTGCCGAACACCGACTCTGCGATTGTCCATGGACAATGTCTTTCAAAACTGCGATTGCCAATGAACAATGAATGTCTTTCAAAACTGCGATTGTCCATGGACAATTTCATTCAAAACTGCGATTGTCCATGCACAATTTCATTCAAAACTGCGATTGTCCATGGACAATGTCTTTCAAAAACTGCGACTGTCCATGGACAATCTCATTCAAAACTGCGGTTGTCCATGGACAATCTCAGTCAAAACTGCGATTGTCCATGGACAATCTCAGTCAAAACTGCGATTGTCCATGGACAATGTCATTCAAAACTGCGATTGTTCATGGACAATGTCATTCAAAACTGGCGGCCAACACGTGGCCACGTGCGGCTGTGAACGTCCACGGCCTGGGGGAGGTGTGGTCCTCTCCACCACTATCACACCCTGCCACCAAACTCGTTGTTTCTTAAAGCCGTATATATGGTTATGTTTGGATGTATTAGCTTAGGCTATATTAGCTCAGTTGGGTTGGGTTAACAAATCGCAATGTTGTAGACGATTTACAGGTTTCAAAATCTGTTGGCGCTTCGTTTTGTGTACGACGTGACTTGAGGAGGACCTGCCTTATCACGCTCTTCATCTTTTGACTTATTTATATATATATATATATATATACAAGAAGGTACATTGAGCTTGTGAGAGTACATAGTATGATGTGTCTAACTTATTGTAAAGCCACTGGCGTGTCAGGCAGTTCCTTAATCTAACATAATATTAAGTAGGTAAATTCGGGCAGTTCCTTAATCTAACATAATATTAAGTAGGTAAATTCTAGCAAAGTTTATAAAATGTTAACAGGTATATTGTACATTGCACAGGTACATGTGACTGTTTCCTGCAGGTCACACACACAGGCAGGTCATTAAAATCGTGGCTATTAAATCATCAAGAAGAAGAAGAAGTCATTAAAGGGAGAGAATGATCGCCCTGGGGTTGGCTGCGAGGTTGTGTCGGGCCGGCCAGGTCCTGCCCTCCAGGGTCAAGGTCAGACACCATCACCCCATACACGCCTCTCCCTCACACCTACTGGGGTTATCCTATCAGAGCTGTATATTATATAACGTTCGGTTAGCTAAGGTTAAGTTAGGCAAGGTTAGGTTAGGCAAGGTTAGGTTAGGCAAGGTTAGGTTAGGCAAGGTTAAATTAGGCAAGGTTAAATTAGGCAAGGTTAGGTTAGGCAAGGTTAGGTTAGGCAAGGTTAAGTTGGGTAAGGGTAAGTTAGGCAGGGTTAAGTTAGGCAAGGTTAAGTTAGGTAAGGTTAAGTTAGGTAAGGTTAAGTTAGGCAAGGTTAGGTTAGGCAAGGTTAAGTTAGGCAACATTAAGTTGGGTAAAGTTAAGTTAGGCAACATTAAGTTGGGTTAGGTTAATTAAGTTAGGTTAGGTTGAGTAAGGTTAGGTAGGTTTTTAAAATTGGCAATTTATCTTGGATGCGATCTGACTTATATCCAGTTGGGTGAGGTTAGATGGGTTTTAAAATCCATTAGTAGAGCATCTTGGTTATGAAGTGATATGTCTAGTGAAATTACTGCCGTGTAGTTTAAAGTTGTGTGATACAACTTTTTTTGACAAGATGAGTAACCCTATTTCCATATTGCTCCTGTCAGAGAGTCACAGTTTTCTGGATGTGTGAGGCTAAGGTTAGGAGTGAGAAATAGGACATGATGTGAAACTTTTAAAGGTTATGTAAAGTTCCTCTTACTAAAAACAAAAAATGGAAATATTAAAGAATCTTGTACTCTACTATACTACAATATTTATTAAATATTACTGTACTGTAACTCATATTTTGGTCATTATTATTATTATAATAATAATAATAATAATAATATCCTTTAATTGCAGTTTGTGCAGATTCAGCCTTACTTAAGGCGAACTACAGTTACAGTAGCAAGCAAAGTAATTCAAAATGCAGGTGATGAGTTACCCGAAGTTGGTCGGAGGTGGGTGGGACGATGGTTGTATGGCTGCTCAGGCATGGTCTTCGGGGCAGTTGTTCTGGGTGAGTGAGCCATTTAGGTTGGTCTGTGACTTATTATGTTTAGATATTTAATTAAGGAATACTGGTCATCATCTTTTACTCTATTCCTGTAAATAGAGTTAAGTAATTAATTGCATTTACATATTATAGTGCATTATTTGTTTTATCAAACATTAGAAGCTGGTCAGTCATCTATACCAATTGGCTTTCATATGCCTATACAAATTATTATTTGTTTTGTGTTTGCATTATTTTGTCTCTGAACTGAAGTTAGTTTTTAACTGTTGATTTTCCATATGAATAAAATATATACAATACTAATGGATGTACCTACCATTGCTCTTCTTCTCCTCTTCAGCACCTTCCCTTCATCCCTGTAATCTTTGAAAGGCTGGAGTCTTATTTATCGAGATTGGAAATTCGTATGATTTGCCATTTTATGTGATGGTAGAGGGAGGGGTGAACGAGGGTCAACTTTGACCCACCTATGACCATCCCTTGAGAAAGACCAGTCATCCTGCAAAGCTTGTTGAGGCTAGCCCCAAGCATCTAGCCTCCCAACCTTTAATAGGCAAACAAAAAAGCAAACTGGCACATAGAAATATTCACTTTTATAGATATAAATAGTGGATTCTCCAGAATGCATATTATAATGTTCTGAACATGATTTAAAAGAATTATGGCTTCTCTGAATATTGCCCTCTTCAGGCTCTCACCAAATATTTCTTGATTTTTCATGTTAAATTCAAAATAAAATGACAAAATATTATTTGAACTATGCTTAATAGGAAACCCATGGCATTAACTATATACCATGCTGTATCTTCGAAAATCTTTAAAAAAAAATGCCTTCTGAGTATTAAAAAATTTAGGTTCATGGTTTTTATTTTCCCACTATGGTGAAATTTGAAAATATTAAATTTCAGCTTGTCATATGATGACTGACTTCTAGGAGAACCTGTCTGTAAAGAGGTTTCACCTTGTCTGGATTGTTTCTATGATTAAAGAAAAACTGCCAATTCAAAATTAAGATTAACCATACAATTTTCTTTTAAATGTGTTTTTGGGTTTCCCACAACAGTGAAAAAACAATGGATGCAATTTGATTTCGATTTGTATAAGACCTGGTTAAACATTGGTTTGGAAATAGGATTGTGGCATTGTGGAAGAGATTACCATGTAACAATAGACTTTAGATAGTTTCAAGTGGCTCTTAGACATGTACTGTAAGGTATATGAATTATAGTTTGGTTGGGAATAAATAGGAGCTGCTTTGCCTGGGCCAATAGGTTCTGCAGTTTGTTATTCTAATGTTCTTGTACCCTGGTTTTCAAATGTTCTATTAGCTAATTTTAGTGCAAAATTATAATTTCAAACTGTCATATGGATATCTACTAGGAGAACTCGAAAGATTTCAACCTCATCATCAGTACTAATCCCACACCTCAGCCCCTAAACTTTATTGCTCATAAGATAGTCATGACCCTCTAATGGTGTAAATAAGCCAGGCCCATTGACTTTTTCCTCTACTAAAACTATTTCTTTAATTCAAAATTTTCTATAAAAGACCTTGTGAACCTGTCCCAGTAAGTAATTAATAATATATGGTTTCATAATCATTTTTGAGAATAACATTTTTGCTACCCCACAGAAGAAAATTCAAACTTCCACCACTTCCAAAATATAAATCAGCCATACAATTTTTTCCCAAACTAGGTTTATAGACTTTGCTACAGCCTAATATGTTTCATTGGATCAGTACTTGGGATGATTTTTTTACCTTATAAAAACAGTAGTACTAGCAACATTTCTAGCACCTCCTCTTGACCTACTCATACCACTGAATGATAAGCACAAGAATAGAAAAAAAATTGCAAAAAAAAAAAAAAATGATTTGCAGGAAGTTATTTTCCTTAATGTTTCATATTTCACTGCAAATTCAATTTTTTTTCTGACAAATTGGAATTTCAGAGGAGTTATTGGGTTGGCAGGTTAGGTTCATTATTCCTAGGTCTATATTTTGGAGAGTTTACTTTATATTGTCCTGTACATTTTGTATAAAATTTACCTTCTACATAAAGTTCTTTCCTGCCAGGAGGGTTAACACGCTTAACAGAATCAGGTTTATCAATGACTGACTGGCACCTGTTTGGCAAGCGCCCACCATTGTCTCAAGGTGAATGGGAGCGAGAGTTTGCCCAATATCAAGATTTTCCTGAGTTTAAATTGTAAGTACTGTAAATGGAACAAGCTAAACTTAAAAATTTTACACATTCTCCTGTTCACATTATATTTTCAAAATCCTATAGTCTTCTGGACTTTAATATTGAACATGATCTTCATAATTTTCAAGACAGCTTCAATAGAACTTGGGCATCACACCAGTTTTAGAACAGCCTCCAAAATATAATCAAGTACTGTGCAATATTTAACCACTTCATAGAGGAAAAAAATAAAATGTTTAATTAGTATACTGTAGACTATATAAATGATTTAACAACTATTTAGAATTAGTGAGGACATAATTAGATGTCCTCATTAGGAATATTTTATGGTTTTCTTATAATTTTCTTTTTTCTCTTGACGAGCTTTCATTCAAAACATGTAGCGTATCTCGAAGGTCTCATTGGGTTAACTTGAAATTTAAAATTCTTTAATTTGGCAAAAAATGTATGGCTATTATTGAAATTAATAAAGTAACCCCAGAACAGTTACCATTAATTTTCTTTATTGGAGTTCATGGTGGGGGGGGGGGATCTTGAGAAAGAATCCTTGTATTACAGTAATTTGAAATTGACAGGACTTCATCACTGTATACTGTATCTGTATATTTTTATAATGCCACCTTTTTATTGAGCAGTGAGACTGAATGGCAACTATGGTACTGTATTTTGTTTAATATTTTCCTTCCTTATGTTGAGAATATTTTATCATATTACAGTTTGAAAAATAAAATAATTAATCTCTGATTAGAGCTGACTTTATTCATTATACTCTTTACTAATCATATACTTAGAATGCTTGATACTTATTACATTCGCTAAATTTATCATTCTTTACATCATTATGTTTGCAGACCTTACTACAGTATAATCATTATACTGTACTCTAGTATACTCGCATTATTCTCTTTAAATACATAACAATGTCCTAATTTCATTATTCATATAGCTCATTGTATTTCATGCACACATTACTACTCCATGTACTCAACCCTGTGTTTATTGCAGCTACTTTATTCATTACTAGATGATATTCATATTTTCAGATTCGCCACCCCTTGAATACCATTGTTGATTGCAAGAATATCCTTGACAAAAAAATCTAGTTGGCGTTTACTTTTTCACACACAGTTCCATAAGTTCTTGATATTATTAATTTTGTTCACTAACTCTGATTTTCCTGTACTATGTATACTGTATTTCTCATGCATTATACTTATGGCTTATTTCCTTCACAGGAAAAATGCAAATATGACCCTACAAGAATTTAAGTTCATTTGGTGGATGGAATATGGTCACCGACAGTGGGGTCGAACCATTGGGGCCTTCTTCTTGGTTCCAGCTGCCTACTTCTGGCATAAAGGGTGGTTCACTCGTGCACTGAAGAAGAGAGTGGTAGCGTGTGGGGTTCTTATTGGATTTCAGGTAAAATATTATATATATAGCATTTTAATTACTGTATTCACTACACAATTGTGGACTTGAGCTTTTTAGTTGATATCTAAATAGACACCAAAGCCAAGTATATTATGCAGTGTTTTTAAAACCTGTAGTAGTACTGTATTACAGAATATCACAAACTGTTCAGACACCTAAATGCATTATCTTTTTTTTTTTTTTTTTTTTTTTTTTTTTTACAAAAATAAAGTTATTACAATAAATTCATAATTAGGTAAAAATTCTATAAAAGTTACTCAAACACCTGCATTATTATATACTACAGTATTTCTAATATAATTTATTGTGTAGGGTCTCCTAGGATGGTACATGGTGAAGTCTGGCCTCGAGGATCGGTTTAAAGATCCTTTGGACGTTCCTAGAGTATCACAGTACCGTCTGATGGCTCATCTTGGATCTGCCTTTGTTCTGTACAGCCTGTTTTTGTGGAATGCTATTACACTGACTTTTCCACCTCAGAAAATTGTACAGGTAAGGCAAGAACTTCTCAGACATACAGTACAGGGATATTCTAGAAAAGTCAAACGAATGAATGAATGAGGCAATGATAACCTTTAAATACTTTTCATTAAATTCTATGTGCATCTTTTAAAAAAGTTACAGTAATACCATTTCTCCTGGTTTTACGTGTCTAAGAAAAGGAACGAAATTTATGAAAAACAATAATAAGACACATTTTTCTGGCTCTTGGTTGTTTCCAGTTGTTTCGTTGGGCTGTCAGAAATGTTAAGAAAAATAAATTGGGGATGGAAAAATGGTGAAAGTGTTTTAAGGAAGGTCCCAATTTTGGAGGTTTCACTGTACAGTATTAATAAAGACATGATCTTGTGGAACAAATTAAAATAAACTTACAAATAGTATTGCAAGTTAAAAAACTAATAATGTTAATAAATACATTTTAACACTTCGCCCGGGCATGACGCAATGCTGCGTCATCCGTTTACTGTCGGTAATCCTGGGCATGACGCAATGCTGCGTCATCCGTTTACTGTCGGTAATCCCGGGCATGACGCAATGCTGCGTCGTCCACTAAAATAATCGCCAAAAATCGGTTTTTTATCCGATTTTTGGGGGACTGTTTGGTAACTGTCAACAAGCCTTTGGTAACAACAACAAGGCTGCTTCCTGGGGGTGGAGGCCTGGTCGAGGACCGGGCCGCGGGGACACTAAAGCCCCGAAATCATCTCATCATCTCAAGAAGCCGAATGCAATCTGTGACTACAATACAAACATGAAAGGTGTTGATCACTTTGACCAAATGATCAAATATTATCACTTCATAAGGAAAACTCACAAATGGACGAAGAAAATAACCTTCTATTTTGTGCAAATGGCTATCTACAATGCTTATGTGATGTACAGCTACTACACAAAAAATACTAAACTATAATATATAGTTTTATAGTATAATATATAGTTTTATAGTATAATATATACTAAAATACTAAATACTAAACATTTGTGGGCAGGAATTGGGAGTGTAGCTGGAAGGCGTCTGGGCGCTCACTCGCGGTTAACGCGTGGCCGGTCTTCAACTCGTCAGCGGGTGGAGCGTGACCAGGTTTTTTATTTTATATGCTAATATTCCTTTAGAGAATTCTATTGCGAACCCATTGATACCAAAATGAAAGGCCTAGGACAAAAATTGAGGTGATCAGAGTGAAAAGAGTGAACACATTTTATCGCTTTTGCGTGCTCCTGGGTAACTCGTTCGCACTTTCTCTGTTTGCTGCGGGTAATTAGCCGGGCTTTTGGAGTTTATATGCATTTAGTGCTGTAGAAAATTCTATTGCGAACACAATACCAATTTTAATCTCGTAGGACGAGAATTAAGGTGACAAAGTTGAAGAGAGTATGCACTTTTCTGAATTAACGCGCGCTCCCGTGAAACGCTGGGACCCAAATCGCATAGTTGAGGGGTGGCGCATGGGGTATGTCAAATTTGTTAAGATAAAGCAATGCATTTTTATATTTTTATTTTCATCAGCATAGGCAGTGATTGAGGCAAATGGTACACTATACTCTCTTTATCTTGTTGGTATAAAAGTTAGAGAAGTTGACTATCCATCAGAAGAAACATGAAGACAATGACAGTTCAGATAATAGGACACTAACTATTATGGCTGACGGAAAAAAAAGTGTTAGCAGAAAAGCCGAGGTAATCGCTAAAGTAATACAAGTGTGAATACTGTAGTCCTGTTTCTGAAAGAGAGAACGATTGGTTGGATGTACTTTGCTTTTACAAACACCCACAATTTTTTTGTTCAGATCCATACTTGGCTCCCAATCCCTGTTAATATGTAAAAGCCCACCTACATATGTGGTTTGAAAGGCTTGGCATTATTACCTTCACTTACTATTGTACATGAATATGTTTTAAAATAACTTGCCATATGAGGAAGCAATTCATATTAACATGAGTGGTTGTCCATCAGGTAACTGCCCAAGCACAAAGGTTTCGTAAGCTTGCTCACATCACTAAGGGCTGGGTGTTCATCACAGCACTTTCAGGTATGGTATTGATTTATATTAACTAAACTTTATTTTTTAATCATTCACACAGTAACATTTAATTTATTTGCTTTTGAGTTTGTGTATTTTATTGTATAGTACCTGTACTGTACTGTACTTGAGGTTATCTTGAGATTCTTGAGATGATTTCGGGGCTTTAGTGTCCCCGCGGCCCGGTCCTTGACCAGGCCTCCACCCCCAGGAAGCAGCCCATGACAGCTGACTAACACCCAGGTACCTATTTACTGCTAGGTAACAGGGGCATAGGGTGAAAGAAACTTTGCCCATTGTTTCTCGCTGGCGCCTGGGATCGAACCCAGGACCACAAGATCACAAGTCCAGTGTGCTGTCCGCTCGGCCGAAGGTGCATAATCAATTAATTTAATATTCATTCTTGATAGTACATGCATCTGTTTCACTATTTTCTGTAGTAAGTTCATTCTGCACTTCCATGTTTTTTAAATGTAAACATTTTTAGAGCTTATCTCATTGTGTAGGTATGTTGTTGCAACTCTTCTTGTATGCAGTGATACGTTTCAGCATAAAATGGTTGCTAAATTTTTTTAATTTTTTATTTTTGTGCATTAGACATAAAATTTGATTGTCAGATTTAAGTTTAATGTTTCTTTTAAATTATGCAAGTAACTTTTGTTGGTTATGCTACATATCACATTTAGGTACATGTAATATTTTAATATTTATATGATGATGCAGTTGTATACATTTTTACACTTTCCTTTAGGGGCTTTGGTAGCTGGACTGGATGCTGGATTGGTATACAACTCTTTCCCAAAGTTTGCTGATCGGTGGATTCCCAGTGACCTTTTGGCATTTTCTCCAGCTCTTCGAAACTTCACTGAAAACCCAACAACAGTACAGTTTGACCACAGAATCATGGTAAGTGGTACACACTTTCTTCATTTTTATATATATTGACATATGGATCACACCACGGTATGGTATAAAGCATGGAAGAAGTCTAGAAAACAGGTCATAGAGATCAGGGAAGAGCTTAAGAGAGCCAAAAATGAGTACACATAAAGTCAGGAAAGGTGCAAACAAAAAAAACAGCTTGAGAATGAGAGCAGCAAAAGCATTATGAGGGGGAATGATAGTTATAGGTCATGTGGTAAGGAGGGAAGAAAGTATTAATGGAAGCCAGGTGAGGAACTTAACAAAGAGATTCCAGGAAAATTACTAAACATAATTAAAGAGGAGACCTGGATTGGGGAAAGACCAGAAAGGCCAGAAGCAGCATTAGACAATGAAGTAGGCACTGAAGTTGAAGTAAAAGACACTTGGATAAACTTGATGCAACAGTGCCAGGAGTGCCATATCAGGTATTGCCATGGTTGCTAGAGGAAGCTGCAGGAGGGTACTCTATTATCTGTTGGTTAGCATTTAAAAAAAATACTACCCCATTGTCCTACCCCAGTCACACAATAATTGACCTATCCTCCCACCCAACCCATCAACCAATCCTCAAATCAACCCACATACCCACTTTCTATTTCCCTACAACTCCACCCATCGATTTACCACTCATTTACCCATCTACTCAACTATTTCATTCATTCACTTTTCTATCAATCCAGCTACATATTCATCCTCTATGAATTTATATATATATATATATATATATATATATATATATATATATATATATATATATATATATATATATATAATATAATATAATATAATATAATATAATATGGGGTTGGATTTGGTTCTGGAACACAAATCGTGTGTAAGTTTACAAATTGCATGTAGCATCCTCATTGTACACTGATGAATAGTCACCACCACTTGCAGTAAGCTTGTGGGTTAATGTTCTATTAGGCATTCTTGCAGGTTTTTATGAATATTTATAAGGCAAAAAAATATTGCATTAGCTTGATGTATCAGTGAGAAAATCAATTAGAAGCTATGATGAGGATTGAAACCTGCACACTGGCTAAGTACTTGGGAGTACTCAGTGTGCAGGTTCGAATCCTTGTCATGGCTTCTACTGATTTTCTCAATATTCATAATATCGTTTGTACAGTATTGTGAGGTATGTCTGGCATTGAGACTGGGGATATCTCCCTCAGTTGCCTGCAATTGAAACATTGTATCTAAGTGATTAGAATATTAGAAAAAGGTGTAAACCTAGTGTATAGGCCTAATTGGAGTACAATACTATCCAGTCAAATTTGATGTAGGCAGATGACAGCAGGAAATGGTGTGTAAACGTCTTGTTAAATTGCTTCAAAAGTGACGTGCCTCCTTGGGGTTTCTCCACTGTCACATAAATATAGTCTATACAATACCCAGTTTCATCTTTCCCTCTGGAACTTATCCTATATTGAGAGGATTCTCTCTCATAGAATAGTCTCTCTAAGATATTAAAAGATTTAAAAGATACCTTTATATATTTTCTTAAAAATAATATGAATGTTTAGAAAGATTGAGTAGAAAAATATGAAAAGAAAAAGCAACTTATTTACCATTGAAATAGCAGTGTTAAGGAGAAAATGTATCACACAATAAGTAGTGCTTCTGTAAATTTAGCTAGTGATATGAGCCATTATTAGGAGACGACTGCCCCCTTAATGCCTTCCCCTCAAGTGCTTTCGTAGGTGGCCAAAGCCAACACGATCACTCTACTACTTAACGGTATATAATTTTTTTAATTAAAATTAAGGGTAGACCCTAATTTAATATTTTTTCCTGAAGGGAACAGTTTCTCTGTGCTTGGCCACAGCCTTAATGGTGTGGTCTCGGAGAGGAGTGAAGCTGCCCCCACGAGCATACACTGCAGCCACAGCACTTGGGGCGGTGACTTGGATGCAGGTAGGTTTTATGTTTTTTCATTAATTATTACATTTATACATAATAGAATAGTCATTCATTCATATGTAAGAAACAGGAAAGATGTATTAGAGAAAATAATAAGTAAAAACCTGGTTTTTGCTGCATTTATGGGATATGCACTATCCTATTTTTTTGCTGCTAAGATGAGATTCATCTGTCAGTGAGGAAGTGAATTATGCAGCCAGGCTTGGTAACGTTCAAGGTACTGGTGTAATAAAGAACTTTTCAAATGTTCCTGTATGGTCACAATGATTCTAGGGAACACTGGAGGGAATCATCCAGCTAAAGTGAGCTATAGAGCTCAGATCATAGTAACAGTACAAAAAAAGCATTCATGTAGTTTACTGTTTCACACTTCATCAATTTGCATTTTTCAAATCTTTTCTTAGTACCAGAACTACTACGGTATAGCTCTCAGTAGACTTCATAAAAATGTACACAGATTGGGGGTTCACTTTTTGGAAGTGGACAAACTGCTTAATTTGTAAAATTGCCTAATATTGTTGTAATATTCGGTGTGTAATTGCTTAGAGATGTTGAGTGCCATAAATAACAGGAGGTAATGTTTCCCAGGGTACCCCATTATGAGTGTAGAAATACTGTACCTTGCACTGTTATCTGGTCTTGAAATACTCTCTGCCAAAATATTTTGTGTTCTGTAATTTTCTGTAAAAAATTAGTTTATAATTTAATATGGTAATTCCTTACATTGTTACTAATTTTATCTTACAGGTAGGCCTAGGCATTGCAACTCTGCTGTTGTATGTGCCCATTGGATTGGCAGCCATGCATCAGTCTGGGTCCCTTCTCACACTCTCTTTTGCTATTTGGCTCACCCATGAACTAAAGCATATCAAGAAGATACCAAAGTGAATTAAGGTAAATCAAGATTTATATAAGGAGAAATCATACTGGATTCATGTTGAAGTATATATATATATTAATGCATTAGATATTTGTAATGTATAAACTATATAGAACAATGCACCCAAGTCCTTTCTTTCCCTTCATATATATATATATATATATATATATATATATATATATATATATATATATATATATATATATATATATATATGTCGTACCTAGTAGCCAGAACGCACTTCTAACCCTACTATGCAAGGCCCGATTTGCCTAATAAGCCAAGTTTTCCTGAATTAATATATTTTCTCTAATCTTTTTCTTATGAAATGATAAAGTTACCTATTTCATTATGTATGAGGTCAATTTTGTTTTATTGGAGTTAAAATTAACGTAGATATATGACCGAACCTAACCAACCCTACCTAACCTAACCTAACCTATCTTTATAGGTTAGGTTAGGTAGCCGAAAAAGCTAGGTTAGGTTAGGTTAGGTAGGTTAGGTAGTCGAAAAACAATTAATTCATGAAAACTTGGCTTATTAGGCAAATCGGGCCTTGCATAGTAGGCTAAGAAGTGCGTTCTGGCTACTAGGTACGACATATATATATATATATATATATATAATTAATTGAAAGTCATAAATTTATTGTTGTTACTAGTCTTTAAAGTTATAAATTTATTGGAAATGCAGTGTAGTGTATCAAATATTTCCCCACACACTAAAAAAGCCCTTAGCTCTAAATATTTTTTCCATTTACTCTGTTCCTACCTCCTTTATGGTGGATTTTAGGAGTCAGTGGTCAGTGACCCTTAATCTGGTCTCAGACTAGACCTCCTGGTTCACAGTTTTTTTTACAAGAGCTAAAAATATCAAACAAATTGATAATTATGGAAAAAAAGTTTGGTTTTGCCATTGTGTCAGGAAGCCTGTTTTAGAGTCACAAAACTAATCCCTTGGATACCACTGATCTTCCCCAGCATGCAATCTACCACAGCTACCTAACTCCTGTGGAACAATTTACTGCTAGAGGAACAGAGGCGTCAGGTGAAAGGAAACATACTGCCATCAGTATAATGACAGTCGTTCAGTCACACACTAGCAAAATATGCACATAATGTCACAGGTGAAGTGGGCAAATATTTTCCGTCATATGACATCAAATCGTTAATCACTCATGTGTCGATTGACATCACTTGATGGTGGGGTTAAATATGATCATATTGTGAACGAAACAGTGTTGCATATTTATTTACTATTCTAATAAAAATGATGTGTGCATGTCTCATCATAATTACTGTATTAATGAATAATTGTAGGAAGCTAAGAATTAGCAAACCTAACTATGTGAATTTTTTTTTTTTTTACACTATGCTAGTATACATATACCAGCCCGTCCTCCAAAAATGGGGTGGTAAATGTAAGAAGACAATTAAGTGCAATTATGTACTATTCATAGCAGTTAGGAATTGTACTTATTTTCACTTAGTATTAAATCGTACTGTCAAATATATTGTGAATATTTGAGTTTACCTGAAAAACTGAATAGAAAACCACAACCTCACCTAACCGTCTTAGTTTTTGAAGATAATAATTTTATTGCTTCCTAATTACAATTAGTACTTAACTTATAGCTATATTGATATTACAGTTTTATAAAACTAATAAAACAAAACTAAAATATATCAATAAATTGTAAATTAACTCAGGATATTTTAAAATTTTGCATAAAATCTATGTTGTTTAATAAACCTGAAAAAGAAATTCCTGATATTTAAAACTTGTGTATTGCAAATCGAAATTGAAAACGTCATCCTAAAATTCTGAGTCACTTAACAGAAAACGAGAATAATTAAAGCGGGGGAGGGAGTTGGGTCAATGTAACAGCCCCGTAAGTGCAATTATGCACTGCTTATTACAGTAAGAAAGTGTACTTATTACACTTAGTATTAAATCGTACTGTCAATTCGGAGGATGGGTTGCATATACGTAGGCTCATGAGGTTATACAGTACACCAATATACGTTCAGTACATTTATTATCATAACTCTGTTTCCCACTTTTATGTACATGGTGGGAATGAATATATATACAATATATAACTGGTACTGCTGACCATGTATAATGTAATACATGACTAACAAAGATTTGTCTACACTTGATCTTCAAAATCCATATTATTAATCATCACAGAAGGCAAAACTCATCTAGAAAATATGTAAACAATTATCATTTTATTTTAATGGTTCCACATTTTGTTGATTTTGTTTTGTGTTCAAGTTTATGATAAATAAAATTACTTGTACACAAAAAAATGTGCAATAGTTTATTAAGTAATGAGTAAATCAGAAAATTTGTTTGGGACCAAAATACTGTTTACATTTTCTCTGATTTTTATTTATACCTATACAGTACTTGCTATTAAAGCTTTTTATGATTATTCCTTAAGCTCATTCCTTTTAGCTTGTTCATTGTAAAGTATAATGGACTTTGCAAGAGCGGTTATATTTCCTGCACCAAAGCCTGTAGCACCACAGCGCTGGATTATTTCCAAGAAGAACGTGTCTTCTTCAAAGAGGGGCATAGTGAACACTTGCATCAGGTAACTGAGGGGAAGAAAAGATGGTACTGTACAGTAAGAAAGTGTAATTAGTTTGGATTGAATTCATTTAATTTTTTAAGCTTTTAATTCAAAAGCTTTTAGCTTTTATTTCAATCACTACATAAATCTCTTACAAAAGCAAATAATGTAGTAGTTAGTGAGATGATAAATTTATATAGACAACATAAAAAGTTAAGCACAATTTTGCAAAAAGACTGATACTGTACACACACACATTGCATTATTAATTATAGACCTGTATCATTGACTAGTGTAATAGTGAAAGTATTGGAAAAACCAATCAAAACTAAATGGGTAGAACACCTGGAGAGAAATAATATTATATCAGACAGACAGTATGGTTTTCGATCTGGAAGATCCTGTGTATCAAATTTACTCAGTTTCTATGATCGAGCCACAGAGATTTTACAGGAAAGAGATGCTTGGGTTGACTGCATCTATCTGGACCTAAAAAAGGCTTGCGACAGAGTACCACATAAGAGGTTGTTCTGGAAGCTGGAAAATATTGGAGGGGTGACAGGTAACCTTCTAACATGGATGAAAAATTTCCTGACTGATAGAAAAATGAGGGCAGTAATCAGAGGCAATGTATTGGACTGGAGAAATGTCACAAGTGGGGTACCACAGGGTTCAGTTCTTGCACCAGTGATGTTTATTGTGTATATAAATGATCTACCAGTTGGTATACAAAATTATATGAACATGTTTGCTGACGATGCTAAGATAATAGGAAGGATAAGAAACTTAGATGATTGTCATGCCCTTCAAGATGATCTGGACAAAATAAGTATATGGAGCACCACTTGGCAAATGGAATTTAATGTTAATAAATGCCATGTTATGGAATGTGGAATACGAGACCATAGACTCCACGCAACCTATATATTATGTGAGAAATCTTTAAAGAATTCTGATAAAGAAAGAGATCTAGGGGTGGTTCTAGATAGAAGACTATCACCTGAGGACCACATAAAGAATGTTGTGCGAGGAGCCTATGCCACGCTTTCTAACTTCAGAATTGCTTTTAAATACATGGATGGTGATATACTAAAGAAATTGTTCATGACTTTTGTTAGGCCAAAGCTAGAATATGCAGCTGTTGTGTGGTGCCCATATCTTAAGAAGCACATCAACAAACTGGAAAAGGTGCAAAGACATGCTACTAAGTGGCTCCCAGAACTGAAGGGCAAGAGCTACGAGGAGAGGTTAGAGGCATTAAATATGCCAAAACTAGAAGAGAGAAGAAAAAAAAAAAAAAAGAGATGATCACTACGTACAAAATAGTAACAAGAATTGATAAAATCGACAGGGAAGATTTCCTGAGACCTGGAACTTCAAGAACAAGAGGTCATAGATTTAAACTAGCTAAACACAGATGCCGAAGAAATATAAGAAAATTCACTTTCGCAAACAGAGTGGTAGACGGTTGGAACACGTTAGGTGAGAAAGTGGTGGAGGCCAAGACCATCAGTAGTTTCAAAGCGTTATATGACAGAGTGCTGGGAAGACGGGACACCACGAGCATAGCTCTCATCCTGTAACTATACTTAGGTAATTAGAGAGAGAGAGAGAGTTACAGCAAATTTTGAAGTCGACAAAATGGTAGTCATATAAAGTGTGTTTGTATAGGTCAAAGAGGATGTACAAATGTTGTACATTCGATTATATACTAATAATTCAAGCTAGTGAATATAATTATAATAATTATGTTGGTGGGTCCCAGAGCTAAGTGCCAGTTCAGCAATGCTTTGAGGAGATGCACTAGACCTCTGAGACCCATCCTACTGGGAGCCAGGAACAGGCTCTGGCTCTGTCAAAATCAAAGAGAAATTTGGATCAAAGATCAATTCTAAACCAAGAAAAATTGCTGCAATGTAAACATGTACTGTACCTTGAGTTGCACTTGGCTGCCACTAGTGGCAGTGTAACATACAGTACTGCGATCACGCCTAGTCCTGCCGTTTTTGTATGTTTTGTGTTTTTGTTTAAAAATTTGGTGAGGGTGCACTTGGGTTTTGTAAGTGATTTTTTTGCCAGGCCTGAATATGCCTTTTTTTGCCTGATTGTGGTTGGGATTCAGGGCTGGTTCAGCCAAGTTGCCTCATACCTCACATGCCTGTTTATGTGATGGGCTAGTTAGTTTACCCTACCTTTCAGTCTTGTATTTTCATTTGGGTTATGGCTTCACCAGCCAACTCCATGGCAGATACTGCTGTTTGCAATTTCTAAGGAGGCATTTTGGTATTTTTGAATACTGATGATTATAACTTTTGCCTCCATCAATTGACCTTTTGGGTGCATGACTTCTTCCATATTTGGGTCTGTGCCATTTGTTGGTGCTAGACTTCTATTTTGGCAGTCACCTCCTCGGTTAACAGCCTATCATGGTGCAGCCATTTAACATGTTAGTGCTTTGTGGTACCTAGTGTTCTGTTCCCTATCTGCTATAGGTGGTACTGCTGCCTAGGACCAGTACCTCCTAGGCAGGTACTGCTCCTACTATTGTGTAGGAGGTACTACACAATTTTCTGTATTGTGAGAAGGATTTTGAGTGCCTTGGCCACTTGTACTGAGCTTTCATTGTCTTCCTCTACCTTTTCTGTTCTAGCAAATGAGTAAAGTTGGTTGACTTCTTAACTTTCGCCTTGGTTTGGGCCCCTAAATGGCTACGAAACTGCAGAGTGTCAGTTAGATTTACTTCAGAACCCATTTTTTCTTCTCTCCCTCTCTTGTACCTTAGAAATGTGCCTGAAGGCACCACCTTTTGTTATATTATCATAGCAATATGGAAGTTGTAGTGAAGGACCTGGTGACTCTAGTGGGAGCCCTGAGGACAGAGTTGGACTCTCTGCGGGAGGAGGTGCGTCAGCTTAAAAAACAACGAGAAGTAACGAAGGAGGAGACCAGCAGTAAAGGGACCTCGTCTTGGAGAGTTGCGAAAGACAGGGGCCTTAAGAAGACTTTGATAAAGCCGCCTTCAAACGCCATAGCAACTTCAAATTCATTTGACGTTTTGGAGGACGAGTGCTGTGGAGAGACTGTGGATCGCGCAAAAGGGAAAGCAACGAAGAGAAAGGAAGCGCAGGCCCCTCAGAAAGTAAAGGAAGTACCTAAGCAAACATTAGTTGTGGGAGATTCCCAGATAAGGTATTTGGATAGAACGTTTTGTGCTAGAGATAGGGGGAACAGGTTAAGGGTTTGCTATCCCGGAGCTGGCATTGGTGATATTATAAACAACATGAATGATATTATGGCTGGTAATGGGAACAATCCCATTATTTGCATTAGCGTGGGAGGAAATGATGTTGGTCGAGTTAGGAGTGAGGAACTGATTCAGAGGTATAAAACAGCCATAGAGTTAGGAGCAAGGGAGGAATCCCGATCATATGTGGCATTCTTCCAAGAAAGGGAGTGGGAAATGAATGGATATCGAGGGCACTTGGTGTCAATTGCCGGCTGGAAAGATATTGCAAATCAAATGCAATATCTTTCATAGACAACTGGGAACACTTCTATGGAAGAAATGAAATGTATGCTCGTGATGGGGTGCATCTATCGAGAGCTGGGGTTGTTGCTGTTGCGAACTCGCTAGAAGAAGTGGTTAGAGGTGTTTGTTTGGGTTTAAACTGTTAGTAGATAGAGGTATGGGAATTGATTTGGAGGAAGGAGGTAATAAAAGTATGTGTTTGTGGGAGAAAGGAATTGGCAAAACGATCAGGGAAAGAGAAGGTCCGCAAAATAACAATTCACTTAGGGTATATTACACTAACAGTAGAAGTCTAAGAAATAAAATTAACGAATTAAATGCTCTTGTCTGCACAGAAAAAATAGATATTATTGCACTTACCGAAACGTGGATGAATGTAGAAAATAGAGAACTATTAGCTGAATATCAAATATATGGATTTAAACTATTTCACACAGATAGATATATTAGACGAGGAGGTGGAGTAGCCATATATGTTAGGGACAATTTGAAATGTAGTCTCAAAGAGGGAATCAAAACAGAGCCACACACAGAAACTATTTGGATTGAATTAAACGAAAAAGCTAATAATATTATAATAGGAGTAATATATAGGCCACCAAATTTAGACAGAATGGAAGCAAAGCATCTATGGGATGAAATATCTAGAGCATCTAGATCTAACAGTATTTATGTCATGGGTGACTTTAATTTTAGCGGAATAAACTGGTTGAACAAAACAGGGAATAGTGAAGCAGAAGATTTTCTAGAATTAATTGACGATTGCTTTCTTACGCAACACATTAAGGAACCAACACGGGAAAATAATATTTTAGATTTAGTGTTAACTAACAGGGAAACGCAAATTAATGACATCGAAATAGGGAGTGAGCTAGGGAGCAGTGATCACAAAGAAATCAGATTTAGCATAGAATGGAATAGACCAGTAGGAGAAAATTCTGTTAAAGTGCCAGATTTTCGAAAAGCTGATTTTAATAGCCTAAGAAATTTTTTGGGTCAAATTGATTGGAAAGGCTTGGGTATGGGGTGTGGGCCGGTCTTGGAGCGAGACATGAACCCAGCGATAGGTGACTTAAATGGGGATTTCGATGTGGATTCAATATATAACTTATTTAAGAATATTCTAAACAAAGCACAGGAACGTAGTATACCATACAAATTGAGTAGATCGTATACTAATGACCCAAAGTGGATAACAAAGAATTTGAAGAACCTTATAGGTAAAAAGAGAGCTTGGTACAAAAGGATTAAAAATGGGGAGGTCACTTTAGAACAGGAATTCGTACAACTGGTTAGAAATGTTAAAAAAGAGATAAGGAAAGCAAAAAGAAACTATGAAGTTCGCATAGCAGGGCAAGCAAAGACAAATCCTAAAGGGTTTTTTCAGTTATATCGTACTAAGACTAGGGAAAGGATAGGTCCATTAAAAACTGAGACAGGTCAAATAACAGATAGTGATGAAGAGATGAGTAGTATTTTTAATAAATATTTTGTATCTGTATTTACTAAAGAGGAACTTAACAATATGCCTTCAGCCGAACAAGTCTATGTGGGTGGGGACGAGGACAGGTTGACGAGTTTAGCAGTTACCAGGGAGGATGTTCTTAAACAAATAGTAAAACTCAAACCAAACAAATCCCCAGGGCCGGATGAAGTGTTTGCTAGGGTGCTTAAAGAATGCAAAGAGGAGCTTTGTGACCCACTGTCAACCATATTTAATAAATCAATAGAGTCAGGCAGAGTGCCAGAGTTTTGGAAAGTTGCTAATGTGATACCAGTTTTTAAGAAAGGAGATAGATCACTTGCGTCTAACTATCGACCAATTAGCCTAACGTCTATTGTGGGAAAGTTACTCGAATCTATAATAGCAAATAAAATTCGTCTTCATCTTGAAAAACATAAATTAATAATTGAGTCGCAACATGGTTTTATAAATGGCCGTTCATGTTTAACAAATTTGTTATCTTTTTATTCTAGCATTGTTGAGGCAGTTGATAGTGGTAAGGATTGCGATGTTGTATACCTTGACTTTAGCAAAGCTTTTGATACAGTGCCACATGAAAGACTGATTAAAAAAATAGAGTCTCATGGTATTGGGGGTGCTATATTAAGCTGGATTAGGGCATGGCTATACCAAAGGAAACAGAGAGTTAGTATAAATGGAATCAAGTCAGAGTGGGAAAATGTTGTAAGTGGAGTGCCTCAAGGCTCTGTCCTGGGACCTCTGTTGTTTATAATATATATAAATGATTTAGATTCAGGTTTGAGTAGCAACATTTGCAAATTTGCCGATGATACGAAAATCGGTAGGGAAATTAATTCGGAGGAGGACTCACTATCACTTCAAGTTGATCTAGATAGGGTTTTGAAATGGTCAAAGGATTGGCAGATGCAGTTTAATGCTGATAAATGTAAAGTTCTGAGGTTAGGTAATGATGATAGAGTTACAAGATACGAGCTAGATGGTGTTGTGATTGCGAAGTCGGATTGCGAAAGGGATCTGGGAGTTATGATTAGTAAGAATTTAAAACAAAAGGATCAATGCATAAATGTTCGTAATAAGGCAAATCGGACACTTGGATTTATTAATCGCAGCGTTAGTAACAAGACACCTGGTGTGGTTCTCAAGCTATATCTTGCTCTAGTTAGGCCCCATTTAGATTATGCAGTTCAGTTTTGGTCGCCATATTATAGAATGGATATAAATTCACTTGAACGTGTCCAGCGTAGGATGACTAAGTTAATTCCCCAAATTAGAAATCTTTCATATGAAGAAAGATTAACAAAGCTTAAGTTGCATTCACTGGAAAGGCGAAGAGTTAGGGGTGACATGATAGAGGTTTACAAGTGGATGAATGGACATAACCGGGGGGATATTAATAGGGTATTAAAAGTATCAACACAGGACAGAACACGAAACAATGGATATAAATTGGATAAGTTTAGATTTAGGAAAGACTTGGGTAAATACTGGTTCAGTAACAGGGTTGTTGATTTGTGGAACCAATTGCCGCGTAACATTGTGGAGGTGGGGTCCCTCGATTGTTTCAAGCACGGGTTGGACAAGTATATGAGTGGGATTGGGTGGTTATAGAATAGGAGCTGCCTCGTATGGGCCAATAGGCCTTCTGCAGTTACCTTTGTTCTTATGTTCTTATGTTTCCAGATTTCAGGGGCTTCTGCTTGACACCCCGTCTATTCTTTCTTCAAATAAGTCCGGGGCTCTGGGAAACTGTTGGCTCTGCTCCCCAATCCCTTTGATTCTTCTGCAGGAGACAGTCTCGGAGATTTGGGACTGCCAGAAGAGGGTCCTGGGCAGCCTATTGACCCTCACTGGAGATGGTTCTTTATCTAGAGGGTTTGTTGCTCAAAACAGATGTTTTCTTATTCTTTGTATCAGTATGATGTGTGTGGGGTTCTTCCCTTGCAACAGTCAGCTCTTGCCATGTTTGCTCCTGCCCTTCTCTGGGATATCAGATCATGGTAACTTCACATTCAGGTTGCCTTTGGCATAGATTGCGATGGACTTGTGCTTGAACCCGCTTGGCACTACATTCCTGTGCTGTATACAAATTCTTCTCTGAGTAGCCACGAGTTGATTTTATGTTCTTGTCCAGAGATTACTTTACCTTAATTAATCCTATTGAGACCTTCACTGTATTTTATTATTGTTGCTTACCTCTTTTCATCAGGAACTTCATTATTTCCAAAGACATCTATTTCTGAATCCAACAAGATCCCAAGTTCTTTGAAAAGATTAACCTCCTCGCCATGACCTGCTTCTTCAATTTCTTCCAATTTGATACCCTGTTATAAATAAAAAGATAATGAAAATTGTGCCTGTTGTGTATGAGAATAATGGTGCGTCTAGTTTTTCTTTGTCAATTAAACTTCAAGGAAAAAGCCTCAGATGCTTAGTGTGGTAAAATAAATCCCCCTCACTAGCATTATCCATTTCTCCCATATCTATAATGGGAGATATAATCATATCTCTGTATTGTTAGTAATAAATTCAAATATAGTGGTTTCAGAAAAATCCACAAATCTCTTAAATTAATATTATCACACATGATTCTTAGTCTCTTAACACTACAGTATTGTGAAGCAAACAAATGTAAGTGCTCCATTCCCATTTATTTTTAAATTGGGAAGTTATACATATTGCAAAATGGAAATGCATAAATACTAAAATGGTTATGACAAAAAGATGATTCTCGTTTTTAAGAAATTCCATATTTGTACATAGTGTGTCATACCAGTTTAGGGTACTCCAAATCCTGTGACAGGCACCTAACAGCTGAGTGGACAGCACTTCGGATTCGTAGTCCTGAGGATCCAGGTTTGATCCCGGTGGAGGCGGAGACAAATGAGCAAAAAGTTTCTTTCACCCTGATGCCCCTGTTACCTAGCAGTAAATAGGTACCTGGGAATTAGACAGCTGGTACGAGCTGCTTCCTGGGGGTGTGTAATAAAAAGGAGTCCTGGTCGAGGACCGGGCCACGGGGACGCTAAGCCCCAAAATCACACCAAGATAACCCTTGCCATATTTAAAGGCTTGTGTGTGTTTTTACAAATCTAAAATCCATGTGACTAATTGCAACATAAAAGTCCAATCTTAGTAGAAAATCTGCTCTTCATTTTACAAATTGCAAATGTGACAGGACTTGCCTTTTTAGTTCCCCCCTCCCATGGTGTCACCTTGATAGCAAGCGGGGCATTTTGCATGCCATGCTTACTGAAGTGGTGTGCAGCTAAGACACCCACTCTGATAGAATTTCCATTTGGGTCATTGACCCACACACCACAGGATGCCCGTGAGGGGCTGTCCTTTGTGGATGGATTGGATGTCCAGAACAGCATCGTTTATAGAAGAAAGGAGGTCTCCACCACAGCATGGACAAACTCTTACTTCAGTTTCCTCCCCATTTAGAAAGAGGAGCTTCATATGGGACGAAGGTACTATGTCCTGCATCAGTTGTGCTCGGCCTCCCTTACTGTCTGGTAGTTCATCCTGTGGTCATGGGTTCCAACCTCCTCCTCCTCCTTCCTAATGTAGGGAACTTTCATTCTCTCTTAATCCCTCTGGGATTCGTGCAATGGATGACCAGAACCACTAGTTGTGCACCTGGAAGATCTGCTTCATCCCTACTCCAGGATAAGCTTCTGATGGTTCTACAGCGTCTAATGTTCTGGACCCTGACACAAAACTGGCGATCATCCTCCCTCCGTCATGTCTGTGGCAGTGGCATCCTATGTCCAGTGATGGAAATAGAGTGTATGGCATACACCTACTTCTCAATTTCCAGGTACTTTTATGTTCAATTTCTGTACTAATGGAGACATTTAATAACTAGCCTTAGGAGACATTTAATAACTAAGGGGAGGGGGGGCCATGATATAAACCTCACTTGTATATAAAGACTGGTTGTCTATTTCCTGAAACAATGAAGTAGTGTACGTATTATTATAGAAGAATGTACACACATTGGTTTCTGCATTGTGCATAAAAATCTTATTTAAAAATATAGTGCAAATAGATAAAATTTACTAACACGGCAATAATATACAGTATATAGATATAGAGAACATACCTCTTGATAATATACTGGTGGAGGTTTCCTAAATGCTATTCCTTTATCGCTGATTTGCTTGACAGTAGCAGTCATGGTGGGAGTGTGTAATGCAATATGTTGTATTCCAGGGCCCTTGTGTGCTTGAAGGAAGCTGTTTATTTGGCTTTCACCTGAAAATATTAACAAATATACTGTACATGTATTTTCTAATAATAATCATAAATCTCCAATATATGACACTGTTGGAGTCTTAAATAATTTTCATATTTAAGATGGCAACTAGAAACTTTCAATGTCACGTTGAACATTTGAACGAATCCAAAATTTTAATTTCAATATTTCAAGACTTTCTTTATAAAATGCCAAAGTACAATGATTAATAATTCTTTTAGCAACATCATTCATTTCTGCTAATCAGACACATTACATAGAGTATGTATGTAATACTGTTCCTCATTATTTACTCTTAAAATACATTCCAACTGTGCTTTTGGTATCTGCTCTTAAAAATTCCCCCATACTGTGGCACAGTGATAAACACAGTTGGCTGAAAATGTCCTCAATTTGATTCCCAGGCAGCACAAGACGTTTGGGCACGTTTCCTCATACTGTACCTGATGCCTTTTTTTTTTTTTTTTTTTTTTTTTTTTTTTTGCCATAGTGAACTAGATACCTGGGAGTTCGGTATCTGTTGTGGGTTGCATCCTTGGGAAGGTCAGTTGGTGGCTAAGGCAGACCTCAATAAGCATAATGGGCTTCCTGTTCCCAACAGTGGGAAATCTTACATTTTATAGTACTACTGTAACATTATTATTATTATTTATTTTATTTTTGTAATTCCTATTAGATCTGGTTGTTTCTTTCCTTTCCATGAATCTCATATTATATTTCCCTCCTGTGTCACTGTGAAGTAATCCTGTGGACTAAGATTAACACACACTAAAATCGTTACAAAATTATTGTAGCTGACTTTTTCTAAATACAGTAATTAAATAAATAATTTCTATATAATTGAAAAGTGTTACAAGTACTGTACTGTGATCTGCATTAATAGGCAAGCCTGTAGTATTTAAAATTTACCTTATACAAAATATTTGAAATGATGGAACTTTTATACATAAAGGACATTTATGAAGTTGGGAATTATTAACATATTACCATTTAGGTACATGTCTAACATAGATGCTTTTGTCTTAAAAATGACACATATATGGGGTGTACTAGTATTTGAATTTGATTGATAGTGAATAAGTACATCTAATAATGTTACCTTAAGAATTAGGTGCTGAAAGTTAGTATACTGTACTTACTGACATCTGGTAGAGGCTCAGCAATCACCAGTTTTAATGAGGAATCACCTGTGGAAGCAGTGGGGAAGGCCAAGCCCGTCTCGGCACACTGCCAGTACTCGAGGACCTTGAGTCGTAGACCAATATTGCCGCCCAGGACAAACCCTTCCTCAACATTTTCTTCACTGCTCAAGAAAAATAAATCAGGTTAATTAAGCAGATTTTCAACAGTAAAATATTTATGGGTTATGGATTATCCAGAAAGTTATATACTGTACTGTACTGCTACTGCTCGTGTGGATTTACAGCAGGAAAAAGTGCCCATCATGATAGATTTCCTAATGAAACTACTACCTTTACGAGATAGACATATTGGTATTGGCCAAAATATTTTACTAGACCCCACCAACTGCCCTGCTCATGCCTGTATAGTAGCTTAACATATTTTACCACTAAATTAACCCATTAGCACTGTTTTATAATCTTTTAGTACTTTTGGTCATTCTTTTAATATTACTGTACAGTATATTTTATAAACGTTTTTGTATAATCAACTATTCAAACAATATTTAAAGGAGAATTATGAGACATAGTACATATGTTGAAAAATAGATGATGAGCCTAGATCAAATAATTCAGCTGCAAACTAAATTAAATTGCTGTATGATAATTTTTATTATCCTAGCCTCACATGGCCCCAATTAACATTTTGTAGTTCTCTCTATTGTTCACCGACAGTCATACATAAGCATCAGTACAGCTAATACTCACCGATTGGCCATAAATCTCTGCATTCCAAAGCATTTTTCATACCAGGCAATTAAATCTTTAGATTTTCCAGCTTCACACACATAGGTGATATGATCAAAATGTGTTAAGATTGGGACATGGTCATTTGGACGCTGTATGGGTGTGGCCACTTTGTCCAAAGAAGAGGTAAATTTGTGTAAATCCATATATTTTTGCTTTGGAATTCCATCAGATACATTGATGTCCTGTATAACAGATGGTGAATTAACATTGTTTGCAAAAGAAATACAGTTGTCAAAAAGATGTTTATTGACTTTATTCTCCTGCCCGGCATATTCATTCAAATCTTCTGTGGTTTCATATCCTGGCAAGAAATCACCCTTATAATTATTTTTATTTATTAAAGTGTGTACTATATTACCACAGCAAGAGGTCACTATCGAGTACCTGACATGACCAAAATCATCTGATATATCTGCTGGCTCTCTAAGCACCTGTCCTCCCTGGGACCTGACTAGCTCTGTCACACTGTCCACATCCTTCACCACCAGTGCCACATTAAATACAGAGTCAATGGTGTGAGCAGCCTCATCTCTGCAACAAAAAGCTGTCCAGTGTTCATTATATTGATTGAGAATAGATTTTGGTTCAGTCTCATTGTTGCAGTAGCCTTTTGTGAGGTTCCAAGAGTCCTCTGTGCAGGAAGATTGATGGGTTTTGCTAGAAAGCTTCTTGAAATGTTCTTTATTTTTACTGATATCTGAAAAATATTGTGAATTGCTTTGCTTATTATTAATAAATATATTTGTTGCTTGGCATTTAACAGTTGCATTATCATCTTGTTGATTCTGGATGCCTGACAGGCTGTTCCTTCTGGTGACAACGAAAATGGAGTTGCCATTCCTGAGGGCCAGCTGGGAGGCACGAGGAGTTAACCGCTGGGCGAAAGGGCGAAAGCCAAATCCATTTGTCAGGAGAGTAACTAGCTTGTTACCCTTGACGCATGCCTCCACATGATGCAACACTGAGCAGCTCATGCTGGACCTGAACAAAACAGAATAAAATACTAATTATACACGAGGGAAAAATATTCCTGGCTTAGAATTACTTGACCAGGAAATGTGTTGTTAGCTATACTGTAGTTTAGTTGAGATATTTTTATACATGATACTTTTGCAGTTCAGCAAATTACCAAAATTGTTATATATACAGTATATATCAATCTATAACCTGTACAGTATAAGAGATGATTTTACATGGCATGTGCATTTAGAATTTTAGTGTATACCAACTGTGGAGTATCTGCTGTTCAAGTTTTTTATTTTAGTTTTACATAATGTATCAATTTTAGTCTTGAGGACATCCAAGCTAGTTGTAATTAGGCAGAGATGGGCGAGATGCTTGAGAAGTGTTAGGACTTGGTTGCTACACACAACTAATATGGCTGCCACATTTAAAAGTATTACTCATCACTTAAGGAGCAGGAAAACTTTATATTTTTATTTATTGTTTTGTTCATGTTTTCAACAGAACATACTATAGAAGACTAATCCCAAGTCTCCGTAACTTAAAAGAGAAAAGGAAGGAAGATGATGAATGTAAAGAACTATGATATGGTTTCCTTGTGCTGGGGACAGAATGCCTTGAATTAGGATGCACTTAGTCATTACATTTGATAATGTGTGAAAATGTAGTCATTTAGATGCGTACATCTAAACATATGTTGCATGAATTGCCAAATCATATTATTATAAACAGATCTTCGAAATTCTTGCACTGTATTTATAATCCAAGTGGGGGCTCACCTGAGATTTATGCAGTTGGATAACTATCGTCTTTAAAGTTAGTCAAAAGTTCACTTGATTATTTCTAAGGTTTGGTTGGCTTTTTTTTTTAGCTCCCACTTGTGCAACATTCAGTGAATGATTGATTCCGACTCTTGCGTCGTTTTCTTCTTCAATTTGCTGGAAGGTAATGCTGTTAATCTGGTAGTTTTGATGTGGATTGTTCTGCCCCCACATATAAGGTGGGGGCAGAACAATCATTTGAGGAGTTCATGCATATCTCTTTGTAAGACCTCAATTGTTTTTTTTAATATACTGTGTATACAAGAATTCTTACAATCTTGTACAACCACTAGCACGGATAGTGTTTTGGGCAAGTCCTTATATCTAATATTCCCTGGAATGCGACCTGCCAAATCTTTAACAACGAGGTTCCCATTTTACTGTTGGGTAAACTAAGGCTACAGTTGAGGATTTGCGCCCAGTAAATCCTCCTCAGCTAGGATACGAACCCAGGACAAAACACTCGTGAAACGTCAGGCACTTCCCACTTTACCATAAATCTTAGTGTCATCTGCAGATTTGATGATGTACTGTAGTTGTAATATTCTCAATAAACTACCAGTCATAGAATAAGTATAAGGTGTACAATAAACTACCGGTCAACCTTAACATACCACATAGTTTACACTAAGTTTCATTATCATTAACACTATTCCCAGTAATATTTGAACCCAAGTCTGAGCCTCACGTGTACAGTCACTCCAAGGATTTCTACTTTTACCATAAGTTTGTAA
>NC_091191.1:1885865-1902461 GCF_040958095.1 Procambarus clarkii
TCTTATATATCTATATCTCCAAATAAAGCTAAATACATAATTACGGCTTGTCACTTGGCATAGGAGTGATGTAGGGGGAGGGTGAGGGGGTGGAAGCCGCCTGCCAGATATGGACCCGACTTGCTTGACCTTGACCTCGTTCCTTGCCGCGCAAGAAGTGGCTCAGTCTGGGGACGGGGAGGACTGTTATGGTTCACAGTCGTAATGGAATGGATCGATAGGGATTAGGGGGAGGGAGGAGGAAAGAATCGGGTCATATATAATGGTCCCTAAATCTGCTCTCATCAGCCTGTCTTGTTTAACATGGGGGAGTTTCCATATAGTATTGACTGGCGTGTCTTGACTGCCACGGCGCAGTACGTGGCTTATTTTAATTTTGTACCTGTATGACTCAACCGTTTAATGAAGTAGAACGGTTTTCGAATTTCGTTAAATATCGTTCACTTCCGGTTAGGCTAGATTCCGGAAATGAAGTAATATCTGCTTAGGAGCTTCGTGTATGATTTCCTTTTAAATACATGGTAGCATGTTAAAATAAGGACTGCTTCTGTTACCCGACCTTAAAGCTTTCTAAAGGCAGTAGTTGCTAATGTGGAGTAATTTGAACGAAAATTCCAGAAATGATATGGTTGAATGGTATCAGTCACGGCGAAGACCCCTTGGCTAGTGATACGGGATCTCTGTAAGCATACGCGTGAGATTGTTGGTGCTTGTGTGAGTGCTAGCGGTGTACAGTGTGCGTGGGGAGTGCCTGGTGAGGGGCAGTGTGCACATGACCAGCTAGTGTGTGCACCCTAGACCCTCCTGCGAGCTCACCAGCTGGAGCGCAGGTGAGAAACTTGTCATTCACTCATCTTCACTGACACTATTTTCATATCTGTTCAACCACATAACAGTATAGATATTGGGTTAAAAAGACAAGTTTGCATCGTCATCATTGTGAAAGGGTGTGCCCAAACTGATAAGCTAAAAGAACTTGTGGAACATAGTAGTGTGAACGCGAAAGTAAAATCAGACAAATGTAGGCTGGTTGTGGGAGCGTGCACGCTGTCTCCAGTTAGTTGACGTCAGCCGCCGTGGTGCTGCTGTGCTAGTGCCGCCGCCCTCCTCTCCTACACCTGACACCCGCTCCTCGTCTCTCCTCTGTATTTCACCTTAAAGGTGTTTACTCAAAGTGATGTGTTCTCTCTCTGAAATATATGCGTAGCTCCGTAAATGGAAGTTTTCAGCCTGGAGCCGTGACGCTGGTCGGTCAGGCATGCAACCATATTTCGTTATAGTGTGTACGCCATGCATTAGTGTCAGCGCCATTTACACAGAAAATGCTAAAATATTCCACATGTGGTTAGAAAATATAAAGTAAAAGTTTAAAGTGATGGTGTGAGAAGACTTGTGGCACCGAGGCTTTCACCTGGCGCAGGGTCGTGGAGGGGCTCTGACGAGGTCTCCTGACCACCACCACCTTCACGGCACTTGTCATGACCTTTAAGGTGTTCTCCTGCCATATATACTTCCCGGGAATATCTCGGAATTACTGGATTTTGATGTATATAGTATGCTTGATATTGATTACATTTAATCTGCTATAATTGCGATTCGTCAGTGTACGCTCTAGAGATTATGCATCATTATCGGTGGGCGGTGGTGGTGAGGCTCTGGACTCTCCTCCACCATGTGGGGCGGTGGTGGTGAGGCTCTGGACTCTCCTCCACCATGTGTGGCGGTGGTGGTGAGGCTCTGGACTCTCCTCCACCATGTGGGGCGGTGGTGGTGAGGCTCTGGACTCTCCTCCACCATGTGTGGCGGTGGTGGTGAGGCTCTGGACTCTCCTCCACCATGTGGGGCGGTGGTGGTGAGGCTCTGGACTCTCCTCCACCATGTGTGGCGGTGAGGCTCTGGACTCTCCTCCACCATGTGTGGCGGTGGTGGTGAGGCTCTGGACTCTCCTCCACCATGTGTGGCGGTGGTGGTGAGGCTCTGGACTCTCCTCCACCATGTGTGGCGGTGGTGGTGAGGCTCTGGACTCTCCTCCACCATGTGTGGCGGTGGTGGTGAGGCTCTGGACTCTCCTCCACCATGTGTGGCGGTGGTGGTGAGGCTCTGGACTCTCCTCCACCATGTGTGGCGGTGGTGGTGAGGCTCTGGACTCTCCTCCACCATGTGGGGCGGTGGTGGTGAGGCTCTGGACTCTCCTCTACCATGTGTGGCGGTGGTGGTGAGGCTCTGGACTCTCCTCCACCATGTGGGGCGGTGGTGGTGAGGCTCTGGACTCTCCTCCACCATGTGTGGCGGTGGTGGTGAGGCTCTGGACTCTCCTCCACCATGTGGGGCGGTGGTGGTGAGGCTCTGGACTCTCCTCCACCATGTGGGGCGGTGGTGGTGAGGCTCTGGACTCTCCTCCACCATGTGGGGCGGTGTTGGTGAGGCTCTGGACTCTCCTCCACCATGTGGGGCGGTGTTGGTGAGGCTCTGGACTCTCCTCCACCATGTGGGGCGGTGTTGGTGAGGCTCTGGACTCTCCTCCACCATGTGGGGCGGTGGTAGTGAGGCTCTGGACTCTCCTCCACCATGTGGGGCGGTGTTGGTGAGGCTCTGGACTCTCCTCCACCATGTGGGGCGGTGGTAGTGAGGCTCTGGACTCTCCTCCACCATGTGGGGCGGTGGTGGCGAGGCTCTGGACTCTCCTGCACCATGTGGGGCGGTGGTGGCGAGGCTCTGGACTCTCCTGCACCATGTGGGGCGATGGTAGTGAGGCTCTGGACTCTCCTCCACCATGTGTGGTGGTGAGGCTCTGGACTCTCCTCCACCATGTGTGGTGGTGAGGCTCTGGACTCTCCTCCACCATGTGTGGTGGTGAGGCTCTGGACTCTCCTCCACCATGTGTGGTGGTGAGGCTCTGGACTCTCCTCCACCATGTGTGGTGGTGAGGCTCTGGACTCTCCTCCACCATGTGTGGTGGTGAGGCTCTGGACTCTCCTCCACCATGTGTGGTGGTGAGGCTCTGGACTCTCCTCCACCATGTGTGGTGGTGAGGCTCTGGACTCTCCTCCACCATGTGTGGTGGTGAGGCTCTGGACTCCCCTCCACCATGTGGGGCGGTGGTGGTGAGGCTCTGGACTCCCCTCCACCATGTGGGGCGGTGGTGGTGAGGCTCTGGACTCCCCTCCACCATGTGTGGCGGTGGTAGTGAGGCTCTGGACTCTCCTCCACCATGTGTGGTGGTGAGGCTCTGGACTCAACTCCACCATGTGGGGCGGTGGTGGTGAGGCTCTGGACTCTTCTGCGCTGTGTTGGGCGGTATTGGTAGAGATCTGGACTATTCTGCTCGTGACAACCTACAGCATCTCTGGGCACTCGATGTAATAAAATTAAGATTATTACCTGACATGAAGTGGGCTTAAATTTTGTTGTAGACTATGGTGATGCGGCTGTATGGAGCCATTCATGACAATCTGCTAGTGTGAACATCCAAGAGAATGTCTTGTCTACTTAAGTGTTGTGTTGAGTAAGTTTCCGTACTATTTTTCCCACAGAACAAGTGAGTTTACGATGTTCTCAGGCTTGGTTCATAGCACATTCTGGTTTTTGGATTTGACATAGTTTCAAGTGTTGATGGTTTATAAACCTGTACACGTACCAGACCGCATTGGCAGTGCACTACTGCCGTTGATAAATGGTATTGTGCGAGATAAAATGTGTTGTTCGCATTTGAGGAATTGCTCGATTTTGTTAAATATGCCGTTACCTTGCGATGATTTCCGGGCTCAATGTCCCCGCGGCCCTGTCTCCGACCAGGCCTCTTGGTTGCTGGACTGGTCAACCAGGCTGCTCGCAGCCTGATGTATGAATTACAGCCTGGTTGATCAGGTTTGTGTGCACACAAACGTTTCACATAGGTAATATTATGTAGGGAGAATCTACAAGTGTGATGGAGGGAGGAATGAGAGAACATGTTAGTCACTGATGTTTGTCCTTGAGCAGTGGAGCAACCCCTCTGACGGTGTTGTGCTTGGATGATGCACAGGACGCTGAGGTGGCAACCTTCATGGCTTGCAACATTGCTGGAAACGAGATGGTGATGCCAAACATAAAAATATAGAAAACTGTAGATAGCCTATTGGACCATGCGTGGCTGATTTTTATGTCCAACTTTTTCACTTTTTTTTTCACTCGTAGAGTTATAAGCTCGTGGAAGCACTAACCCACCGAAGCCGTAAATGCCAAAACATTGCTGTAATTCAAAATCCAGCTAGATAAAATATTCAGGTCAAAGTGCCCCCGTCCCATTTTGTCAAGCCGCCTGCTTCCTGTCCTCGTCAAGGCCATTAGTGAGATGGTAGCATGAAATACTCTAATGAACCAACGTCTGTTATTCTGTAATTTGTTCCAATAACCTAGCCCCCGTAACCTTAACCAAACTAATGTCAAGTTATTTTCTGAATCTAAACTTGTTCTGTTTTATCTATCGTTTTGTGATCTCTCGTGTTATATTTAGCACCTTTACAGGTATACCCTTTCATCCATTTGTGTAGGAAATGGATGGGTGTATGTTGTCTAGCTCGTTTTAGCTAGCTGTTAAATATAGGTGGTTTAGGTCTTTCTTTTAACCTATGATGCAAGTAGGAACTTGCACATTTTGCAGCATTAGTTTTGTAGAGGGGCCCGAGGAAGGACAAAAGTTTTTTTTTCTAGCCTAAATGTTTTAAATTAGGCCTAGGCTAGGTTTATGGATAGTCTCCTCCTCATATTGGTATACCCTATAGTATTCAAATAGTACAATGTGATTTTTTTTTAAATATGTAAGTCATCCATAGCAATTAAGTTGTTATTCTCGGGGGACAGGTTGCTTTGTTTACTTAGTCGTTCGTTAGGTTGTTCCATTGATCCTCATGCCGGTCGTTGTTGTATGCTCGTATATAAGTCAGGATGGCCTCTTAGAGTCACGCTATCAAATAAGTCACACGCTCTATTTATCACTGTACCTGACCAGCACTTGGAGTAGGGACTTCAGGAAGCCGGTCTTCCCATATTTGTCATAATACAGTTGTTTAATTGTTTTCCAGGCATTTGATCGTGCCATGTTCCACTTCTCATCCATGTAGCAAATCAACTGGATTTCATGGTACCACGTATTAAAGAATTTCCCATTATTCCTACTATGACCTTAACACTTCATCCCCTCCCGCAATGAACCACGTCATGGCATAACCATTTGGTAAATCTAAAATAATAAATTGCCACACGTTTAATGTGTACAGAGTGCGTGAGTCACCAGGTGCTCGGGGAAAGTCCGTTAGAGGGTTCCATGGCGATGACTGATTCTAATTCCACTCCAAAGAGCAGACTCTCTAGTGCTCCGGCCCATCTCACTCCAGCAACACGCATTCCTGTCTCCCCCATTCTCCCTTCAGCAGCAGGTTTTCCCTGTCCTCGCCTCCAAAACGACAGTGTGGTGGAGCACTCCATTACCTCCACCGGAGTGTAAACAGGTTATATGTAAAACTTGGGCTCTAGCTCGGTGCCTCCAGACTCCTAGTGGGTCCGGGCGGACTTCTCGTTGTGTAACCTTTAGCACATCGTGGGCCGTGGGTTAAAGGCCACATGTGTGGTGACCCAGGACGCTGGTTAGATCCCGCCTTCCTGGCCAAAGTGTTTTTTCTGATAAATATATCACGTTACTGGGATTTCGTTGGGTAGGTTAATGTTTTTCTGCCCTTTTTTAAGTTTTTCAGTCTTGCAACTTTGCCAGTAGTTTGGTATACATTTTGGATGGACTTATGGTCTATATTGTTTACACCTACCCCTAATGTAGTTGTACATTCACCCCTAACAGCAGGATGACGCGGTTCAACAAGGTGTCTGCGGAAAATTAAAGGATGTGTAGATTTATATTCTTGAATTGGGAATACAGCCAATAAGGCAGGGCACTGCCGCGATGCCAGTATGATGTGACCAAATAGAGATGGCATCCACAACTGTTAGTGCGAGCAGGAACCTGCAAATATCGCTAGAAGATATGCTCATCTTGGCTTGGCTTGGTCAGAGAATGGCGGGCTTACCTTTGATCTCGAGGAGTGAACACCAGTTCCTGGGTTTCGCACTACTACCTCGTTCTTCTATTATTATTTGGATATATAGTATAAAGTTTTGAATCTGTGTTTAGATATTGCATCAACTAACTTGTTTATTCCGCTGACGGTGAATCTTCGAAAGACTCGGTTGTATACTTTGTTTCTTTCCGTATTCTTTAGTTTTCTCCCCCAACCCCTCCAGGATCTGTCTGAGGCTACTTTCGTGAGCCACCAAGCATAGTGTACGCACTCATCATGCCTCCTCTTTTATCTTTCCTCCAGTAACGTAATGTTCCTTCCGTTAGCTTTCCCCCTCTTAACACTACCGTAGTTGGGAGACTACTTGCACCAGGGCTCCAAAGGGTAGGCGAGTGAGACCTGGAAAGCCCCCCTCTAGCTGTAAATCCCATGGTACTTCAGGACCATACTTCTATCCTCTCCTGTTTTGTGAACCAAATTCAACATTGGATGAATATTGCATTTATACGGTTTATCGCTTTCTGCAAGCTTCTTGCTGGCTTCATAATTATATACAGTAATGGTGTTAAGTTTTATAATAGAACTAGCACTAGACTCGGTTGTAGGCGGCGTGAGTTGTAGCGCTGCCAACCTACCCGCCTCGGTCACGCAAACAAACCTGTTTATTATCATATTAACCTTAACATTTGTGGCTATACAAAAATAGTATAAAAAGGTGTCAGGTTAGTCCAGAAATGAGAACCCCCAGTTGGGATACCCTGGGGTTGGCATAAATTGATACAATCTAGTGCGGAGAAGCTTGTTCTGGCGTATTAGAGGAATACAATCCGTCCTCCGAACTAAGACCCAAAAGTGATTCCATGCACCTGCCAAATCCCCTGTCTATGAATGAAAAACGGTTTACACACTACTCGGAACTGATTTAGTTCGAACACTTCCGGAACAAGTGCTTCATTAATGAATTTTGTTTGAACCACAACGCTGTAAATGCTTCACCCACATACTACAAATACAAATAATCGCCAACAGAACCTAAACACCTAACCTAACTTATATATGCACAATATTCTAATATAATACGAATTTTCTCAAATATAAATTAATGTTTTAAATGAACATCATGTACAAATTTATGAATGCGTCTGTGGAGTCGCTCGCTGTATGTAATGGACTTGAGTCGAGGACGAGTTGAGGTGTGATAGCCCAATCCGGTGACGAAACTTTGCTGGGCGCGCAGGTCATGGTTGCATTTGTGTAAACTGCTGGATATAATTATACCAAGTGCAAATGGTTAACTCATGTCCCCATCATTGTCGCGGCCCCCCCTCCACCTCGCCATCGTTGTTGCGGCCCCCATCCACCTCGCCATCATTGTTGCGGCCCCCCCTCCACCTCGCCATCATTGTTGCGGCCCCACCTCCACCTCGCCATCATTGTTGCGGCCCCCCTCCACCTCGCCATCATTGTTGCGGCCCCCCTCCACCTCGCCATCATTGTTGCGGCCCCCCTCCACCTCGCCATCATTGTTGCGGCCCCCCCTCCACCTCGCCATCATTGTTGCGCCCCCCCCCCACCTGCCGATGCACATCTCCCTCACCGGACACAGGGGGGGGGGGCGTCCCGCTTCCTCTGCAGGCGCCGGTGCGCACCGATGAGCAGGAAGCAGCACCTCGGCTGTACAAATGCGCGTTAAAACTTGAAAGTAAAGTTGGCTTGGCCAGTGTCGAAGTGCTTGTATATTGGCGACTTGTAGAGCGTTGTGCAGTATATATTGATGTGTGTATTATGATGACACGTTCCTATCCTCCGCAGGGCAAGTGACGCAGCACCGTCTCCAGTAATAGCACGAGTGACAAGTGTCAGTATTAACTATCAGTATATGCCAGCAGAAGATGTATTGATGAGAGGCGTTGTGATGCAAGCCGGGGTGATGTGTGGGGGTGGGCAGGTGCAGCGGCCCTCACAAGTACGTTGGTAAACGGCTTGTGTGGCGGCGGGGACGTGCTCCTCCTGCACTCCCACAGCTCCTGGCCTCCGGGAACGGGAGCACAAGGCGGGGAAACAGGAAGTTTGATAATAGTTTGAAAAAGATAGATAAAGGAAGCAAAGTAATGAAGATGGCGGCTGACCCGGCAAGTGGGCTCCTCGACCAGGACATTCTCCAGGACCACTACATCATCGCTAACCATTTTAATGGTGAGTTCTCACCTCCAACCTTCTCTCACTATATTTACCTCCCTCCTACCTTCTCTCTCTCTCCTTCGTCTTTCAGGTTATTTATATTTATACAATAAGATGTTTGTCGGAGGCTGGAGGCCAGACGCTTGGGGCTAGCCTCGCCCAACTTTCCCCGTACAGTCATCTTGACGACGGGGAGTATCTCGCACCAGGCCATGTCGGCCCACGCACAAGTCTTTAAGAAATAACGGCATTTATAGCAATTTTCATTAAATACATAATAGCTACATGCTATTTTCATTATAGAAATCAAATATTTCAGATTTAGAGTTGTTTGGCAGTTATGCCTCGTAATAATATATTTTCTGAGGGGAGGACGAGGGGGAAGAGACCCAAGCACACCCGGGTGCTCCTTCCAGTAGGGGTTAACACGTGTGAGGGAAGGGGAAGCTCCCTACAGGACGTCACAGCCAGCTGAGTCACAACAAGGACGCAGCACATAGTAACCTTGAAAATGCACAAATTACGATGCTCGCTCCAGTCCCTGGTCATCTGCTTTTTTTTTAGTTCACTTATTGTAGACCCGGTACCCATCCTGTGAGTGGTGGAGGACCCCATACCCATCCTGTGAGTGGTGGAGGACCCCATACCCATCCTGCGAGTGGTGGTGGACCCCGTACCCATCCTGCGAGTGGTGGAAGACCCCATCCCGTGAGTGGAAAAGATTAGGAGTCATAATAGGCTCAAGGGCTGAACCCCCTAAATTCATTTGGCTGAAGTTACAGCCTTGATTAATTACATAGTTTTAACATATATATCAACTGTAATTAAGTTCTGAATTTTCTCCAGGACCACCGTCAGGGATCCCCCTCCCCCCCTCTCCTCAAGAATATAATTATTCTTTAGGATTTTGTCCAGCTGAGTTTTAAACTGGATAGCGTACAGTCTTTGCATTTACAGCTTCGATGGGTAGGCGGTTCCATGGTATTATATTGGGTAATATGTTACCCGGAGATTTCTTGCTATTACCCTGTAATATTTAATATTTAAAGTTTGAATATTTACAGAATGCTTTCCTCCAATATATTGTATATTTTATTTCATACATGTTGCAACGCAAGAAATGTTGCTGGCAATTGGATGTTATAAAGTGTGCAGATAAATTGTAAATGTTAATGTGGCACATCTACCGAGATGTGATAAAGATGGGGCGAGTATAGGGTGCACAATACACCAACCATGATCATTATAATGATCAAAGACGGGCCGAAACGTCGTTGGTTCTTAATTTCCAGATTTGCGGCTTTGGTGTCGATATCGAATATATTTATTTCTGGTTTTGATGTTCGTACAAATGTATCTAATCTAGCATAACATACTACTCAAAATCCTAGCTAGGTATCGCAAGTGTGGCCACAGTAGGTAGTACACGTGACGTGTGTAAGTTGACCGCTGCCCGCAAGCTCCCTTACCTGGTGACCATACCTGGTTGATGGAGTTCTGGGAGCGGCCCGCAGGCCCACATACCCACCACAGCCCAGTTGGTCCGGCACTCCTTGGAGGAATAAATCTAGTTTCCTCTTGAAGATGTCCACGGTTGTTCCGGCAATATTTCTTGTGTACATTGCCTCATTGTCTAACTTCACTACCGTAGCTAAACTACTACTATTGTAACTTGATCGTCTAAATAGACAAAACTATATAACTGGTTCATAAATGTAGATTTAGCTTAAAGCACAGCGTGGTGCAGTTCCTGAACCTGGCGTGTGAGAAAGGATGGCTTCTACGCTGCCCAACTAATGAAAGTAATTAAACTAGGACCGGGTGTGTCCGCGCTGATTCATGTGATGAGAGCCTGCCAGCGGGCTGTTCGACAAGGACAATTATTGGGCGTCTGAGAAACATTACCAATTGACCAGGTGGCTGTGATAAGAGCTTGGAATGGTCTTGGAGTGTTCTTGCAACGAATCTCTCTACGACCTCTCTCCTGTCGGCCCCCCTTACGCTTCCTTCAGTAGCCCCTCTCACCACTCTTCCCCCCCCCCCCCAGCTTTCCTCGTGGAAAGACCAGGTGCTGTTCTCTATTCTCTCACACTGTTGATACGAAGTGCTTCTAGGTACCTGGTGGTAGCGAGAGGTACACCACCTCACCTCAAGCTCCACTCAGAAATTGGCGTGATGCAATCGAGGATCACGAGGCTTGACGGTAGAGCGCTGTGACGTAATGTCTCGGCGGTTCCAGGGGATTATGGGATTATAGCTCTTGAGTTGGGAATTCTAAAAGTCTCTCTCGTACACTATAGGAAGCCTTGTTATGGCATCAAATAGCGATGATGCAAGAACTAGCTGACACTACCAGTAATGCCAGCGCAGCCACTAGTGGAATAAATCACTGCAGTATTTAGAAAACGTAAAGCAAATGGACTTAGTCTACAGACTCGACCGGCTCCCTGCACAACCCGTCTTCAGACGAAGTCCATTCCATTCAGCGGTCGACCCCCAAAGACGCATTCATAAATTTTAACATGCTGTTCATTCAAAATTTTCTCAAATATAAATTGATTATATAAGCATATTGTGCATATTTAGGCATTAGTTAGGTTAGGTGTTTAGGTTCTGTTGGCAATTATTTGTATTTGCAGTACGTGGGGGTGAAGCTTTTACAGCGTTGTGGTTCGAACCGGTTGTCAGCGAAAGCCATATCAGTAGTGTATATTAACCATATTAGTGTCTGGCTTCAGATGCAAGCACGTTAGTATTTGATTGTAAGCTATTTAATGCTAATAGTGAGGAAAGGGAGTCTGGAATAATTAAGATGTCTACTTCAGTACTTTTGTCAATAATTTTGAGTACTACCAATATAGCTACCAGTAGCTATAGCAATATAGCTACCAGTAGCTATAGCAATATAGCTACCAGTAGCTATAGCAATATAGCTACCAGTAGCTATAGCAATATAGCTACCAGTAGCTATAGCAATATAGCTACCAGTAGCTATAGCAATATAGCTACCAGTAGCTATAGCAATATAGCTACCAGTAGCTATAGCAATATAGCTACCAGTAGCTATAGCAATATAGCTACCAGTAGCTATAGCAATATAGCTACTGGTACCTGGGTGTTAGTCAGCTGTCACGGGCTGCTTCCTGGGGGTGGAGGCCTGGTCGAGGACCGGGCCGCGGGGACACTAAAAAAGCCCCGAAATCATCTCAAGATAACCAGTTCTACTTGTAAGGAGAATGCCCATGCAGTTACTAGATTCTTGTATTCTTTTCAATTGTGCTTCCACCAGGCTGATGACCAATAACACCACTTGCCCGCCCTCCCCAGTAGCTGAATAGTGATCCGTCGGTGTATATGGTCTGAATGATGTGTTTAGTAGAGATTGTGTCGGCTTGTGGTTGTATCCTGGGGAGGGTCAGTAGTTAGACCTTCGGAGGCCCTCGATATACCTGGAGTGTCTCTCGGGAGTTCTTTTACTCCCCGAGCCCGGCTTGAGGCCAGGTTCGACTTGAGATAACTTGGTCCAACAGGCTGTTGCTTGGAGCGGCCCGCAGGATCACATATCCACTGCAGCCTGCTTGGTCCAGCACTAGCCTAACATATATAATTGTATGTATACAATATGTATATATATTTGCTGCCTCGGGCACCTTTCATTGTCCACAGAAAATGAAATTATTAAACAAAGTCGCTCGTGGTGCAAGGGCCTACAGAATCAGTTGTCTTTAACCATTTCCACTGCCAATAACACGACTGTACAGGGTGCATAATAGACAAAACTGAAAACTCATTATGAATGGGTGTAGCCCGCAGCCAGCGTGCGGTGCTCAGTAAGGGAGGGTGTGGTGTAGCCCGCAGCCAGCGTGCGGTGCTCAGTAAGGGATGGGTGTGGTGTAGCCCACAGCCAGCGTGTGGTGCTCAGTAAGGGAGGGTGTGGTGTAGCCCGCAGCCAGCGTGTGGTGCTCAGTAAGGGAGGGTGTGGTATAGCCCACAGCCAGCGTGTGGTGCTCAGTAAGGGAGGGTGTGGTGTAGCCCGCAGCCAGCGTGTGGTGCTCAGTAAGGGAGGGTGTGGTGTAGCCCACAGCCAGCGTGTGGTGCTCAGTAAGGGAGGGTGTGGTGTAGCCCGCAGCCAGCGTGTGGTGCTCAGTAAGGGTGTGGTGTAGCCCACAGCCAGCGTGTGGTGCTCAGTAAGGGAGGGTGTGGTGTAGCCCGCAGCCAGCGTATGGTGCTCAGTAAGGGTGTGGTGTAGCCCACAGCCAGCGTGTGGTGCTCAGTAAGGGAGGGTGTGGTGTAGCCCACAGCCAGCATGTGGTGCTCAGTAAGGGAGGGTGTGGTGTAGCCCACAGCCAGCGTGTGGTGCTCAGTAAGGGAGGGTGTGGTGTAGCCCACAGCCAGCGTGTGGTGCTCAGAAAGGGAGGGTGTGGTGTAGCCAGCGCCGAGGATGGGAGCCACGAGTATCGAGCACACCAGACATGTGCTGACTGCTATAGATCAGCCGTTGCGAGAGTGTCGCCAACTTTAGTATAGTTCGTCTGGCTTTACCAAACACTTTAACCTAATATGGTATAGTTTTTGAATCATAATCTTGGGTTAAGTACAAATACTTCAACAATAAAGGCAACAATTTAAAGTGCGGCAATACACAATTACGTGGCGCTGCACGTGCGTTTGACCTGTTTCTATTAGCACTTAAGAGGATGAGCATAGGGTGCATAAGTAAAGTAGAGGTGATGGTAACTCACAGTATAGTGTAGTGGCAACTAAGGGCGTGGTGGAAGGCCGCATGCACCAGCAGACGTCTGCCACATGACCTAGTCACAAGCCGGCAACTCCTCTCTCGCTCTCCCCCCACCCTCACCTTATTATATTTTTCACACTTTGTCTTGGGAGTAAGTAATAGAGGTGAGAGAAGCAGTGGTGGGGGAGTGCTGGGAGGATGTGGGTGCTGGTCAAAGGTGAAGCACGCGAACACAGGACAGTAAAAGCAGATACCTTAGGCAGGTATGGACTGGTGGCAGCTCTCGTACGTCTGGCACGCCCTCCACACAGTTGCCAGGCCGGGGGAGTCAATAACTGGAGTGTTCCATTATATAGCAAACAAAATGTATAAACAAATATTTTACTTTTTTACAAAAGTCAATACTACAAAAGTGGCCTTTGTACTCCACGGGTTGAGTCGTTTGTGTTTTCTGTTAATATTGTAATTTAATGTCAGTAATGTGATGGTAACTGTTGGGGCCGCCGGCCGCTCTTCACTGATGACAGCCGCTAATACTTTCACGTATTTAATTTAATTTAAGATTTACTTATAAGCAGTGCATATTTGTTCTTTATATTACATTGTATTGCTGTACCATGATTAATGGGTGGATAAGGTAACTGCTGCTCTACGGTAACGTGTAGCTGCTGGAATGAGGTTAGTACATTTAATTGGGTATGGGGCGCATAATAAATTAACTAAACTAACATCATGCCGGCCTAAAGGGTTTAATTACTGGACATTGGTTAAACTATTGGTGTGTGTGACCCAGTTCTTCCTGGCAGTATACCCGGGATCAGGAGGGTCGTTACTATCAGCCATCTGTCACAGGTAACAGTAACACAACGTGATGTTGGCAGTTAGTGTCACTTTGCCTCGTGGGCGCCTTGTGCTGATCTGTTGATGAGCTGGTTGTGGTAGACTATAACACAAGGACTATATGTACCTTGATAGGACCCTATCAAGGGGTCCTGTCAAGAACACACAGTCTACACTCAACCAGATCACCAGAGAGATCCTGACAAACAAAAAATATTCACTAGATAAAGCTATATAGAAGATTTGGCATGGGCGAGGTATGACACATCAAACAATCCCAGCCACCTACCATCAGCCCCAGCCATCATTGAAACAGGAGATTGGCAAGCTGTAGTAGGCAATAGTAAGGGGCTTCACCACATCCCCTGTTATATATTCGGCTGCTCTAAAATTGTAACCGTCCATCTGGTCACCACTTGGTCCGGGAGACATCTCACGTCACGCAGGGTGCAGTCGCGCCTCCACAGATCTCCAGTATCAGGTCTTGATACTGGTAATGGCTCAAAAAGGGCCACCACTTACGAGCTATTCATGCCCGTGCCACCTTTTGGGTGGCTTCATCTTCATCAATCAATTCAATCTGTTTAAATCACGGAAGACATCTTCCGTCACGCAGGGTGCAGTCGCACCTCCACAGATCTCCAGTATCATCTATTGATACTGGTGATAGCTCAAAAGGGCCACCACTTACGAGCTATTCATGCCCGTGCCACCTTTTGGGTGGCATCATCTTCATAACACATTCACAAGGGAGACATCTCCCGCCATGCAGGGTGCATTCACACCTCCACAGATCTCCAGTATCAGCTATTGATACTGGTAATGGCTCAAAAGGGCCACCACTTACGGGCTATTCATGCCCGTGCCACCTTTTAGGTGGCTGAATCTTCATCAATCAATCAATCAATTGTAACCCTTACGGGCTATTCATACCCGTGCCACCACTTGAGTGGCTTAATCTTCCTCAGTCAGTCAATAGTAACCACTCGTACTCTGCCTTTGATAATGTTGACAAGGGTCAACGAAACACGTCTCTTAGCGTCGGGCCACAATAAAACTATAAAATGAACTTTTGTACAATTTTTAACTTTTCAAGTTAAGAAAATTAGTGCTAGAATCATTGATCTCGCTCTTTCTGCTCTATTCAATAAAATTATACAGATGATATATAATTATATATATATAATATAGTAGTAGTAGGCATCCTTCAGTCTAAGACTATGGAGTTGAGTAGGTAGATATGGAGGAAAAGCTGTTACCCATGCAGCAGGTCCCCCCCTCTCCACGTTGCTGAAATTATCCAATAGAAAGACAAATGCCAATACACATGGTTCCAGCAACGTCGCAGGAGCTGCCAGAACGAGGTCGACGTCAACAACGAACTGCCTTAGGGGCTCCAACTCCGGATTTTTCCTCGAGGTTGACTCCTGAAGCCTTTCCCAATAAAGGGTTATGGCCGCAAGGCAGCGGAGGTTTAAAATCAGGGTTTTCCTTCCCGTAGATGGGCTGCCTTCCCAGGCTATCGAGTCGCATCTACCCGGAGCAGCTGGTTTTAAGGCGCCAGAGGCACGCCCTCGCCCCTTCTCCTGTCGGTAAAAGCAGTTCCGCCGGACTTAAAGACTAAGCCACCCGAGCAGGCCAGGAGTTGGACTTGGTTGTCAGAGGCTATTGGAGACACATGCCGTATAGGAGCATTTTATAGGTCATGGGAGCTCGTCCCCCATTACTACCCCCTGGCTATGACAACCCCTTGGAACCAGGGGTTCTATAATTATATTATGCAAGAGGAAATACACAAATTGCAAAAATTTGTGTATACTCCTGATGTATGTTGTTCTTCACGTTCCATAACGAAATGTTAGGTTTTTTGGTTTATGATGATGGTTCTGGAACTATTAATATTTTTGTTAATTTTAACTTGTACTAAGTTGACAAAAGTAGACTAATATAATACGTTATTAGGGTCCACCATGGGAGTTTTGCTGTTTGAGAAATATTGGTGTTGTTGAATGATGATTATTCATTCTTTGTGAAATAAAACAAACGTTTCAAATATGCTATAAATCTTTCGAAAAATTTCATGAATCCCCCACCCTTGTTGTTCTGTAGTTGGATACAACGGTATAGTCGTGTTGCTATTCACTGGGATTTTTGTTGTGTGTGTGTGTGTGTGTATATATATATATATACAACATTATATATATATATATATATATATATTATATATATATATATATATTATATATATATATATATATATATATATATATATATATATATATATATATATATATATTATTAAATATGACCGAAAAAGTAAGATTAATAATTCTAACACGAATTTTCTCAATCTTTCGTACATTACGCTTCACTGTTGGAGGTAAATCAAAAATTAATTCTCCAAAATTCATTTTTATTTCTAGTCTGACGCGACACGGGCGCGTTTCGTAAAACTTATTACATTTTCAAAGACTTCACAAATACACAACTGATTAGAACTTACGTCTCTCTGATATTATATCTACATTTGAGTGAGGTGGGAAGGGTGATGTGGCATTAACACAAGACAGAACAGGAGGGGATATTAATAGGGTATTAAAAGTATCAACACAAGACAGAACAGAAACAATGGGTATTGAATAGAAGTGTTTGTAGAAAGCCTATTGGTCCATATTTCTTGATGCTTCTATATTGGAGCGGAGTCTTGAGGTGGGTAGAATATAGTTGTGCAATAATTGGCTGTTGATTGCTGGTGTTGACTTCTTGATGTGTAGCGCCTCGCAAACG